>NC_081204.1:9322437-9562500 GCF_902713425.1 Acipenser ruthenus | reverse complement strand
TATATATATATATATATATATAGCAGGCAACTAGACCTGATGAGCAGTTCCTAAACCCAGAGGAAAGAACCTTAACAAAAACCTATATAAAATATATTTGGTTAATTTCAATTAGAACCACTCAGAGTAATTGCAAACATCAGGAGGAAAGTAAAAGTAATTTGACCAACCTGAAACCAGGACCACGTGTGTGAAAACAAAGGTATGAGCCTTGTAATAAAAGTGATCTATAGCAACCTCCTATCAAAGATAGATGGGGATAGTGATTGAGGGTGGAGCAGATAGCAGTAGATAACATCCTTACATCGGAAATAACATTAGGTTATAGAGCCCTTAGGAGGGATAGAAAGTAACCTGGTAGCAGAATTTGATTAGTGTATAGTGCATTGTGTAGTACCACTGTGTCGCAGACTTGGCACAGAGAAGCATGGGATTGAGGAAGGAGTCGAGAAATTAGGCTGATTAAATGCTTCTGTGTGGACAATCAAGTGCTGAAAGAGTTACTGAGACCCCCCTCCTTCTCCCTGCTAGAGGCAATAATGGAACCCACGTTCCATCTGCAACCGGACCCCCCCACGGTGCTGTCTTACAGAGCCTGTCATCGCCTCTCCGGGATCAGTCTAGGATGTCAGAGAGACAGGTGGCAGAGTCACTGAGAGGACACCGGCTCTCCAGTGATAATGTGCCTGCTCTTAACTTAAATAGGACCTGCTAGCGGCCTGTGCTGTCCTCTATTACGCAGTATCGTCCCCTCTCTGGTTACGAGAGCATGGCAAGCCTCTCCCTGCACATAACATTCACAAAGGTTTTAATTAAACATTTCTCAGGGCATTGAGGCTGTTTGTGGGGTACCGTGCTGTGCTGATATTGATATCAATAATAATAATAATAATAATAATAATAATAATAATAATAATAATAATAATAATAATAATAATAATAATAATAATAATATACACCCAACTTGAAATAACAAGGCAGTAATTCAATGAATGGCTTCTGATGACATGATAAACTAAAGAGCCAGCTAATCTATTGTCCTATATTGGCTGACAAGGCATAGTGCTGCATCAGTGTGCAAGCACCAAAAGAAAGTGCTCTCATGCAGTTACAATGTTGTTTGCCATTGCAGCTAAACTGCAGTTACTGTCACAGCAGTAGATTTTCATCAGTGATGTTAATATATTGTCACAGGGCAGGCCTGTTTCCAAAAAGATGGGTCCAGTACAGTGTGGTTCTTGAATCCTGGGCCACCATTATGGGGTAGGGGAAGTGAACCTGCTGATAGAAAGCTGCCCTATGAGCATGTTTACCCGTTGCCATGGAAATCGTATGCCCCATGCTGGGAGTGGTGAAGTGAAGATATGCGAGCTGGCCTATGCTGCTCTGCTGTTCTCCAGAAAGGGTATTAAGCACTGCTCTGTGCCAGTACTGTAACTTGAGAGGGTTCAGTCTGGCACACTGTACTGACACTAGAAGGGCTTAATTATTAAATTGAGTTAAATTACTTTTTCATGAAAATATAATGTGTGTAAGTCATCAATATCAGACTACTGACAAAGCCATGACTTTTTGATAATCAAAGGGTGATCTGTGTATTTAGATCACCACATCAATCTTGGGTTTGCCATGAGCCTGATATGACTTATCAATGTAAAACACACCCTTTTCATGGAATGTTCCCCCCTACCTTTGTCATTCACCGTTCCACTCACCAGCTTTGAGTTATGAACCACACTAATTCACATGTTATATTTTTTATATATTTGCCCATCCCATACAGGTTTTTACAACAATAAACATCAGACTGTACTGGAAGTATCTATGGAAACCACTTTGTATGTGAAGGATGATTGTACAATACTGGCAGTAGTGATGGAAGCTAGTTTGGGCAGTAGTGGTGGATGTGATTGATTAGTCAGTAGCTGAGTCACCCACAAGTTTCCTGTCTCTCAGGCCACACCATCAGGGAGGAGACAGGGGTTATCACAAGGGGTCCTGGGAATGGACACTGAGTGACATCACTCTGCCAAACAGCATTCACTTCCTAACTGCAGTGACAGCATTCGGCCTTCCTGCTGCCACAGCCACACCACAGCCAGAGTTAACGCTCTCGCTAACTATCGCCATTACATCTACACATCTCAGGGCTGTTGCATTGCAAGATAAGCTGAACAGCGGATTACTGCCTGAACCTATGTTCACATGACAAAACAACATATGCCTGCAGGCATGATGGCAGCTGCTAAGATTAACCGATAGACACTCAGAGCCATTCAGAGTAATTGCAAACATTATAAAGAGGGACTTAAATAAATATAATTAAACATGAATTTAAAATGTTTATGGTATACAGCTTGGTATTTGGCTCTGTAATCTGTACAAACCAGGTGCCATCACTAACAGGAAGAGATGCCACAATGAAAAAAAAGTTATCAAAAGTGGAGATATAAAAAACACAAGCTAAGTTGGAAGAAACAATTGGGGCAACCTTGGCAAGCACCAAGATAATAGGCACAACTGTAAAAGCAGTGGGGGTCAAGGTTGCCCCAATTGTTTCTTCTAACTTAGCTTGTGTTTTTGATGCAAGTTCGAAGAAACAATTGGGGCAACCTTGGCCCCCATCGGTTTTACAGTTGTGCCTATTTGTTTTGTGCTGGGAAAGGTTGTCCCAATGGTTTCTTGAAACTTGGCATGTGTTTCTCCACTTTAAATGGCTGGGCACTTGATAACTTGCTGTTTTTTCACATTTCCAATGTGTTTTTGTTTCTTATATCACTTATTTTTTTCTCTTAATGGATAATAACACACATACACATTACAGGAATAGCAAAAGTGTTCAACCTATATTGAGGCAATGTATTGCTGTTTGGATAGGGTAAATGTAAATAGATATTTTTTTTTATTTATATAAAGATTTTTTTTTTGCAATCAAATGTTCCATTTTAAAACAGAAATAAATAATTTAATATAAATGATATAGGCATCACAATACGTGTGTTCCCTAGTATATTTCCATGTTGACAAAACAAGTTAATTGTCATAACACTCGGATGTCTTGTAATATACATATGCGTGGATAAAAGTGCCTGGGGTCTGCACAAATCTGCAAACACGTGAACTATCCTTGCTGTAGAGAGAGTCTCGGCAGTTCTTGCTGATAATGGCGCAAGGAACTACCAGGTAGATTTCATGGGATGTCCTTGTCTGTCTCCATGAAAAACTTCTCACATATTATCAGGAAGCAGTTTCAAGCACAGAGCCCACCATCAGTCTTGGATCATTAGCACATAACAGCTCATATCTACTAGCTTCAAGTACACCCAATACCTGGAAGTCATTACCTGTTGATGTAAAACAAACAGCGTAAGTATGGCTTTTAAAACAAAACTGCTTCAGCATCTTGACAAGTCTTGTAATGTAACTGATGAAATGTGATGATCCTTTAAAAAGTTTCCCATAGTAAAAGCATAGCAAAGTGTAACAAAGCATAGTGAAGCATGGTAAAGCAGAGGTACACATGGTAAAGTATATTAAACAAACATGGAAACTATGGTAAGTAATTACAGTACACATTTACCATGGTAAACTTTTATAAGGGATAATTCAATGTGTGAAAGTTAAATGATTGTTTACATGTTTGACACTTTCAAAGGGAAAACTGGACAGATCTTGACAAGTTAAGGTATGAAGCAGTTAGAACTTTTTTACAAATATATATTGGGTAGGATAATCTTGACGGTTCTACAATCATCTAACCTCAATTAAAATTAAAATTATGAGTGGATTTAAGAAGGCATTGACTCCTATACCCACCACTTTCACATTCAAAATCCCAGCGACCCCAAGCAGCAGGTAGGAGATTGCTGTTTGTGTTTTTAATTGATCTTATATAATTATCATATTTTGTGTCATTGGGGATGTACAATTAATTGCTTTGCCAGACCATTTGTAGAGAAAAGAGTAGTTTTTTTTTTTTTTTTTTTTTACTTCCGGGGGGTCTATCAATGCTACTGGCAGCAATTATTCCCTGTAGAAATTGGCGTCAATTACTGCCTAATGTAAACTGACCTTTAGGGCTGGCTGCAAGCAGTTCCTATCGCTATCATATTTCCAGGGGAATGTTGGTGTGACACATGACGCTGTTTTATATCCTTCCACACTGCAATAAATACCTGACAATATCATTGTTTCAAATGAGGTGTAGTGATACTTTGAGTAATAGGTTCACAATCAGTCTGGAGACAGACTAAGTGCAGTATGGCTTGTTTTGTACAGCATCCATTAGTGGTAAAAAGAACACCACCGATGCCAGCTGCGATTTTTTCCCTGCTTCCCAATACAGGGTATGTGCATTCTTGTTTTCTCATGAAAAGCATATTTTTCACATTACACATATCTGAAATTGCTACCTACCCATGTCTGTACAGGTTTGTTATGTAATAAAATGCAGATAATTGTTTATCATGTTTATATTATTAACGGGGCAATGGTTAACAATAATTAGCTGTACTTTCCCCTGTTTACTTGTTAATGAGGTTAAGGGTGTATATAGAGATAGGGTAATGACATGAATAAAAAGATAACATTTGCAATGAAAATATAGCAAGTCAAGTTTAAGATTTGCACAAAGATAGCCCTACAAACGTGCCATCCTGCACCGCACAAGCAAACCTTCCCCCCTAGATGAATGATCTTGCACAACAAACTTTAGGACTTTGTATTAGTTTCAGTCACTGGTCTTTCATATAATTAGAATGGAAGGGTAGTGGACAAGGGGATTTAATGGTATAGTTACCTAAATACATACAGTAACATACAAGAGTGAAAAACACACAACACAGCTGTAACAGTGTAACATCACATTTGTTGGCTTTGAAGCATCAATCTGTACATACAGTACTTTCAACTTCTTATTCCACTTTTTTATTTTCAAAATTCATTTTGGTGCTGTTGAGAAGTGCAAGATTTGCAGCATTTGAGAAGCATTTACCAATGAAGCAATAATTGCACAAACAGTGGACACAGGTACAAGTTTGGGACTTTGTCCCATGTGAAATTATGCATGTATGGGCAGGTAAGGGAGGGAGTATTTCCCAAATCCAAAACGATTATGAGCATCGCTAGAGGAACTGGGCAGCATCACTGACTTTGGAAGTTATTATAGAGCTTCTCAGAACTTGTTTCTGGTGCTGTGCAGCTGCATTGTGACGAGCTGAGCATGTCCCTGCATGGGCAGCTTAATGAAGTGTAAACCTTCGGGACTTTTTCAATTTGTAAATGTTTCTGAAACATTTCTGGAGGTGTAAATGGGGCTTAAGATTCCTCTTGATTTGTCATCCTGAAAATTCCACCCAGGATTAACGTCCACCTGCAATGCACAAGGTCATTGTAGCCTCAGGTCCCAAGTCCTCTCTCTTTGGACAATTCCTTAAGATTGATTTTCACATTGAGAATGGCCAGTGTGCACACATGACAGAATATTCAAAATATGTATTAATCAAATAGCAGTGCCTGGTTAACACATGCAAAGATTTGTGTAATGACTCCAAAGGCTACCAGGTGATGCTGCTTGGCTATTTCAATTTTGCAATGTTTAAGATATTGAAGTGGACACTTCCTTTTATCTGATGCACAGGTTGAAGGAGAATAAATACATGGTTGAGGGTATATTTACATGGTTTGGGTTGATGGTTCCACACTATTGTTAAAATACTGTTCCTTAATTAAAGTATTTTGAGAACATCAAAAGTTCCATAAGCAATAAACAAGAAAAAACAAAAGACGACGTCTGTTCTGATCTGACTGTTGGGCAAAAACAATTGCTAAAACTGGATTGGCGAATTTACTTGTGACTGAACTTGTCTCATACAGAATCTGGCACAAGCAGGATAGACATTCTGACTCTGATACAACTTGGAAATGTAACAGATTCCTCTCTCCTTCACTCACTGTATTGGGACACTAATGAATAAATGAAATTATAGGAAATGTCTTAGAAGTCGCTCCTGACTTGTGCAATGGATCTCATTAAAACACAGCCTCAAGTTACACTTTGATGGACATGGAGTCGTCAGTCTTCTGAGTTCAGATTAGTATAGAAGCACAAACCCACACCCTGCAAATTAACTCTCTCATTCCCTTACTCACACTGCAATGATCTGCATGGCTACCATGTACAAGTTAATTACATCATCACCTGGTCATATATTCACCGCCTGTCCAGTTTATTAGGACCTCTGTCTGTCTGAGTGGATTTGGAAATGCCCTGGTGTGGGCATGTTCTCCTGGTACACCCTGGGTCCGTTGATTACTCTGGAAGCATGTTCACCTGCTACACCCTGGGTCCATTGATTACTCTGGAAGGCTGAACAGATACCGTAGTATTCTTACTGATCAAGTCCTCCCAACAATGCTGCATTTGTACCCTGATGGCGATGACGACTTTCAAGATGATCTTGCACCCATCCACCGTGACAGAATTGTGTGTTAGTGGTTTTGCGGAGCACAACAGAGACCACTTCCATGGACACCACAATCCCCAGATCTCAATTCGATTAAGCATGTTTGGGATGAAATTAAACAATGCATTTGTCTTCACAATCTTCTGTCTATGACTCCAATTGCTTGAAATATTAATGACTAAATGGATTAACATCCCTTCCATAAACACTATGGTATACGGCTTGGATCAGGGCAAAACTGCCATCAGTCTCCAGTGGTGTTACTCGCACACCCTTTAAAGAGACTAAATTCCTCTATATGCTTTACCTGCCCTGTGTACAGACAAAAGAACAGACAGACAGATATTGAGGTTCAGTCTCCAGTGCTGCCTGGCAGTGCCCCATTTTACATCATCCACTGAAACATGCAAATTCCTAAAGGAAAAAAAAATAAGTGCCTTAGAGGGATTTAAACTTCAAACACGCTCCAATTAGGAAAGCATTCTTCACCTGCAATGATACAATACATTCCATGTAACATCGAAGCGTATACTATTGTTTGACTCCAGAAAACACACTCAAGTTAATTCCCTCAAAATGTAGATATTATGTAGAATAAGCTGCGTAGAGCTCTGACACAATTACAGTGCATGTGTGGCTGTATGCCTGGGCCACATTATTAAATAAGGACCAGATGGAATGAGCTATGGGCACACACTCATCTTTCTAATTTTCTGTGTCTCCTTGCTATCTGTTGAGTATAACCAAAAAAACTGTCCTATGCAGCTTTCTCACTTCCTACAGACAGTTTTTGTTTTATTGTGTGTATTAATTGACATCTTTCACAATCCAGCCCTTCCCTTAAGGAAGTGGTTGCATTTATAAACAAAAAAGCTTTTATTGGGTTATGAAAGATTATTAACAAGGGGTGACAGTATATTTAATAGTATTTTAGAATCATATCATGTCAGTTGTTAGGTTTCTTATAAATGCCTTAGTTACATGGTGTTGTAATTCTAACTCTGTATAAAACTGTATTGGTTGCATTCTTTGAACTGTTTCTGTTACACTCTTAAAAAATTATAAACATGAGATTAATGTTATGATGTATAGAATAAATACTACTGAATAGGTTTATATTTATTATATACATGCCTGAAATGGACTGTGACAAATTGTCTGATTGGTTAAAACACAGTTTATTGTCTGAATGCATTTTTTTTTCAAACACACACACCTGTTATTTTTTAAAGACTCTTTCAAGTACTGTAGATCTGTCTAAAATGTGAGAACACATAAATCAGACATACTCTGTATTTAAGATACTGTCAGTTTTATTAGGGTATATACATATGTTCTTAGAAGCTAAGCTTTGAAATGAGTGTTCCAGTTTGAAACAGAAAGGTTTTGAGACACTTGTGTTGTACCTTATTGGAGTCAAGATCCTGTCTCAGAAAACAGATGACAGGCTTTTAGAATCATATTGAAAAAATATAAATTCCTGGAGTTACATTTTTAGTGCCGTAGTAAAATGTTCAACCCTGCAGTTAACATAACCCTAAAAAATTATAATTTAAATGCGTTTATGAGACATTTGTAGATGTTGTTACTGAAGCAAACTAACATTCTCCATAATTACAGATTTATTGTGATTTGAAACCAACTTCATTTATATCACAAATTGCCTTTAATCTGATTTGTTTTTTAAATCTTGTTATTCTATCTGGTTGTTCTATGGTCCTCTAATATGTGCTATTGCCTTCCAATGAAGCTTACTGATTGATTCTGATGTTTCTAATAGTTTTCAAGTTTTTCCATGATGCCTTTTATGCAGTGGACCACCTTGTTGCCACTGCCCTGCTACTACTGTCTGTACAAGGATGGTATTACACTCTGAGATGATGCAATTCAGGAAGCAAAAAGGCAATTACAAAGGCGATCAAATCTTTTTTTTGTTTTTCAAATGTAAATTGTATTATACTGATGACATTTAACACCAATAGAGCGAATATTTATTTTTTCAAACCACATGGGTTGCTTCACCTTGAAAGGTACAAGTTTTAAGAAACCTGAAAAACAATCTAAATGTGTGTTTCAGTGAGAGTGTGGTGTTTTCTTGGTACTGTATGTCTGTGTTTGTGTGTTTATGTGTGTTGTTAGGGAGGTACAGCCAGTGCAAGCAAAAAATGTACTTTTGAATGAGAAAAGATAAAAGGGGAGCTGACTAATTTCTCCAGACACTGGGACAAAACTTCAGTAATCGCTTTGACAGAGGTACTCCATCCAGAAACAGCAGGAGACTCCTATCACATCTCTGGCTATGGCCCCCAGCAGAATGCCCCACAGCGGGGATCCAATCCTATCAAAGGTACACTGGCCTGCACCTCAGCTGGCCAGGGGGTTTTGTTAAGCAGATTTGGGCTGTGTTGTACCAACAATGGGATTAGAGGTCCTCAAAAGCCAGGAACTCAGCTCACTTTTTTTGATTTTCAAGGCTGACAAAAGGGAGACGCATGGCCCTTCGGTATTGTAGTAAGTGCAGTTTGTGTGTGCGTGTGTGATGTTTGGGGTCTGGGGATGCTGGGATATCGGTCTTCCTCATTTCTGGACAGAATATGCAGATGGTGGTGAGAGCTGGTATCTGCCCAAATCTCAGCAGCCTCAGTGCCCATAAAACCCAGAGTCAGAAAAGCATTGAACATTTTAATAAAAAAAAGTATTGATGTTAATTACATCTAAATCAAGCCACAACATGCCTACCTATCTTCCCCATAATCGTCCATTGCCTTCCACTTTATTACTTGTCACAAACAAACCTCTTACACAATTTCTTATGACTGTTTCAGTGTACAATGAGCAGGGGAAGCTTTTTATTATAGACTTTTGCTTTTGTTGTTACAAACTATTCATTATCTAAATGATCTGTCTGTATTAACATATAGAGAACCAGTCTTCGTTAAAGAGGTATGTTTAACCATTAGTGAAATTATACTCTTTCAGCCTTGTACAAAAGATACCCTTGTCCTGTTTGTGTCTTATGATTCTGCTCAGACCAGCAGTTTATATTAGGTTTGGTAGAACTTCATGGCAATGCACTGGTATTGTAATCCCAAAGGTATGGTACTTATTCTTGTTTCACCACTGTTCTCTACCTGTTACCTCACTTTCACTATGATTCACTACGTTTTGCTGTGCTTCTTCCATGGTGTACTGCTGGAACCCGCTTCTAAGCCACTTATTACTTCTCTGCTTGAGTTTTTTTCTTCTGTTTCAAACTCAAGTTTCAACTGATATAAATGATAGATCCAATGACTAAACAAACGTCTACAGAGATTACTGCCTCATTTTAGTTTTTCTTTCAGCTGTCAGGCAGGGATTACGTAGTTTGTATTAGCTGCCATTTGTTTTCTAATTTGATCTGACTGCATCAGCAACAGTGTCTATCATACTGCCTTTTAACATCAGCTCTATTTGGCAAGAATGACAGGTGAAGAAAACTGTTTATGAAGGGAATACACTTTACCTGGATGAACCACGCATCTGTGACTTGAGGCGCTAACAAAACAGTGCAGTTTTCATAGGCGGCCACATTAAGCCTTATAGTGTTTCAATCAAGTCATTTTTGTAGCTTGCCTATCCTAGTGCTTTGAATACTGTTACTCACTGATTTCTGTTATATTATTTTTTGAAGGTGACTGTTGTAAACAATAAAACAGCTGATGTTAGACATTGCTGTGGACATGTACAGCATAGAACCAAAGCTTTGTCAAAACACATGCAGGCATAATAAAGCTAAATCTGGTTAAACCATACATTAGAAAACAGGCTAGAATCTAAAAATGATAGCAGTGTGTTACACCACAAATTAACAAAGACCATGCTTTTTCAGTGTGTGTGTTTCAAATTTTGAAGAATACTTGATCTTGGCAAGAGCACAACATAGATTTTATTATAAATCAGTATTGCCAAAACACAGTCCCACATGAGTTTAAGAATCCATTGATGAAACACAACAAATATAAATGTGCCATTAAATATTTGGATAATTGTTAACCGAGGATTAACAGATTATTGCAATAACAATATTAACTTCCAATATTTTATATAGCTTTAAGCATTTATAATACAGTGATCCATACATAATTAATTATTTGTAAAGGATTCTTAAACTAAAGTGTTACCAAGAATCCTGGTACTGCTTAAAAGAAAACTTACAAACTGTATTCTAAACATTCTAAACAGGTTCCTATTCTGTATTCTAAACATTCTAAACAGGTTCCTATTCACAAAACTGTAAGGACTGTTTTAAGGAATATTTTGTGAAAGACAAAATACTGAATTGACTATCCCATTAAACATTTTGTTAGTGGGATCAAAATACTGTATTTATTGCGGAACCCTGCCTCAATTTTATCATCCATGGGGGCTAATCCTAGAGTTTAGCTGAATAATAGAAAGAGCTTTAAGGTAATTGATGTTGATGTGTAAGTGGTGGTAAGAAGTGCTCGTTCTGGAATAAGAGTTGTCTCTCTGATCCAGAAATCACCAGGAGGTCTTGGCTCCACCTCAATGTCCTCTCCAGTCAGAGGATCTTCAAGATGTTAACAATGTAATAATTATTCAATGGGCCAGATTTACTGAGGTCTTTTTTTTTTTTTTCAAAAATGTTTAAATAGTAAGACCTGACTTTAGTACTGTACATTTAAGAGCTTTGGTAGTGAAACTTGTTGGTCTTTCAAGTAGAATCTTCAATAGTCTTCAGTGTTGAATAGCTCATGAATAACTATGGGAAACTACCCTATTAGGCAATTATTAAACAAGAATTACTAACTAGAGGTAATTTCTCATATGTCAGTTTGGTACATGCTAAATTACTTTTTCAATAACATTTTCAAAAAGTCACAAAGCACAGTTTTATATTTTTCCATTGGATAGTAGTCTCTAGAAAACATAAAGCTACATTATTATGTGTATGAAGACCTGTGTACACGCATTCATTGACCAGTTGGTTTATTAGCAAACTGCTTCTTGGTTTTGTTGTTGTTGTTGTTCAGGCCCTCTATCATGCCTAATATGGGGATTATTGCAAAGTACACATATTCCTTTGAACGCAAACAAGGTTATGTAGTGTACCTGATAATATAAGGTTAAATAGCACAGCACGCTAGCCTTCCTTACCTTTCACCTGTGGGGCCTGGATTTGAATCAGGCTGAGGTTTACAAGTGAAATGAGTTTTGTGTTCTCAACTCAGCACCATCAGTGGATATTAGTCTGCATCCCAAAACCGCCACATAATTTGGCACAATTGGCAAGCACCTGTTCAGAGTCCCAGTAACAAGTGGTATGTTATGGATTATGCCAGCTCCATGCCTCACTGTAGCCAGAGCAATTACCCCTCATCTTTTGAGAATAATACATTCTGAAGCACCTACATTTGAAAAAAAAGAAGAAAAAAGCACATAACAACACTGGTATGAAGTAGTACTGAAGCTGAAAGCCAGTGAATATAATATAACAGATATACCAATTACACCCTTGACTGGATGAACCGACCACTTGTTTGCTTATAATTAAGTGTTCAAAGAGAGTGCAACAGAATGTAAAACAGTACCAAGATACAACATTACAAATGAAAACTAGAAAATGAATCATTAATAAAGACAATACACTGATTTGGGGGTTTGTCTCCATTTCTTAGGGTGAGAGTGGGAGTCTGTGACGGCAGACCGAGAGGGAGGTCCAATCTCCAGGAGGTGAGGCCATGAACCCCAGTGAATGCAAATAAAGATAAAAGATCATTGTTCTAATCCCGTTCCTCTGAGCACAGGGGAAAGCTCTTAATGCCAATCAGCTTGATGTGGGACAAACGGCAAGGTGGTTTCCAACCATAGAGAAGAAATAAAGAGATGGTAAGGATAGACATATAAGTTCATAGCATTTGTAGGAATGTGAATATACAGTTTTAGGCAACCTTGAAGTATCTGTTCCATTGTCCCAACCTGTTTTTAATTTATTTAATTGACCGTAACTGGAATATCCAAGATTGCTAAACACTAGACAGTACCATTTATAGGGAGTTTGTTGGAGTTTCAGCTTTTAGCACCAAAATTAAAACAGAAAATAATAAATAATCTTCCATGACAATGGTGGCACTGTAATTGAAATACAAGCTACAATGTAATAACAGGCAATGGTAGCACAATGCTGTTATTAGAAGAATGGTACAGAAATGGTAACATTTGTATACTTTGACTATGGTATCACAATAGTAAAATACACACTTCCATATCAATTCCATATCTATTTGCAATAGAGGAAATTGATTTGCACCCATTGTGTTGCTATTGCTGGTCTGTTCCTTCCAATGGATACTAGTAATATAAATAATTGTACCCCACTTATATTTTTCACTGAATACTTTGTATTCTTTTTTTACTTACCATTATGATCTTATAAGCTTCATATAAAAAAAGACTTTCTGAAATGTATTCGCTTACGATTGTAAGTCGCCCTGGATAAGGGCGTCTGCTAAGAAATAAATAATAATAATAATAATAAAAGTGCAATAGAGAAAGCATTCTCTTTTTGATGAACATATTTCACTACACATAAGCACTGTTAAGAATGTTACCAACACTATATATTTAGTTATACATGTGTTTTACCCTTTCTTGCTCATTGACAGCCTCAGCAGGTTGAAACTCCAGAAGATATCTTAAGTCAGCCTGTGAAGGGATTGTACTGTGGGGGGCTGATGAGGAATCATCAGAGAGAACAGCCCCTTCATCTCCCGCTCACATCCTCATCTCTGTGGTACCAGCAGGGGTGTGTTGCTATGGTTACTACCTTGGCAGGGATGCTAATGATATCATGCTCTGGGACTCCCCTTTCTCTTCCTATTTCTTTCTCGACTTTGCTACAAGGTGAGCTCCAATATGCTCTTTGAGGACAAGCTGCCCTGAGCTTTTTCATTTTTTATTATTTTTCCCAGTTTTGAAAAAACAAAGAGCAAAAAAATATACATATTAAGTTCCTATTAAGTGTAATAATAAACTTTCTCTCTACGGTCACAGAGAACCGATCCTAATAATCAATTTTTAAGCTGGTCTTCAAGGAGGGGGGTTACTGCTGTATGTAGTCTGAATTATTTATTTCTAGTTTTCTATCTTTGACAATGTCATTAAAAAAAGACTAAACCTTTGCTGTAGTGCAAATATTAGGGTTTTAAAAATGAATGACTGTTTGGCTCCTTGTATGCTGAGACGTACAGGAACAAAGAGAATATATGTTAACGGTACCCTTAAAAAATAGCTTCCAGAACAATCTAGATTCTGAGGGTCACTGACAAGATATACCTGCAAACTGATGATTTAGAATGCAATTTATATACAGTATATATATATATATATATATATATATATATATATATATATATATATATATATATATTATTAATACAGATTGTATTCAAAAATATATTTTAGGAAATAAATATGACTGTAATACGTAGAACAAATATATTTTCCCCTTGCATTGTCAAATAATGTTGCTCAAATTGGTTTACATTTTAGTGTGCAAATACATTTTACACTTTATTAGCACATATGTTCGCAAGAAGTAAATATATAATATAAGTCGATTTATTGTGTTAATACAACATAATCAAAGAGTCGAAAGAGAAGCTTACATTTTTGGTGGAAATTTAGTCAACTGGAACACTTTGACAATTGACATGGGATTTGAAATGCCTTTGACCTCTGTTTAGCATATCATATGGAAGATGACACCACTGATAGCCCCAGATGAACCCTAAGCAAGACCTGAAGCTTATTGTTCAGAAGGAGAACCATTACAAAACTTTTCACACTCAGATATTTTGTAGCTGAGCTCAGAATTGCAGCCCCTATCATCCATTCCCATTCTATAGGAGAATTCTTGATTCTACAGATGACGTGAAGTGATCTTGCTTTTCTTTGCTGAGAGAATTACAATATGCAGACAAAGAGTAGAGTGATAATCCTCTCTACAATGCAGGTTGTTATCTCCTGGTGCATTCACATAATAGGGTGCTTAGGGAGTCCCTCATAGAAAGGGGAATGGCTCCTACAAATAGCTCTGAATCGGATAGTGATGGAGCACTACTGTAAAAGCAATGGTTGTACACACGGATTTGTTATGCTGCATGTTCTATTGATCTTATGGTAATGGCATTGATGGGGTGCCTTTCTTGTGTAGAATCGCAGGGCTGGAGTGAAAGGGTTAAACTATTTGGTGCACACTGTGCTCCAACAGGAATGTGTATCTGTGTATCTCATTGACTTTTACCTTGTCTGACTTCCCTTTGACCCCCTGACACTAACATGTAAGAGTCTCGCATGTGTTTATCTTTCAAAAAAACATGATACTACAAAAGCAACACTGTAACAGCCATTGTGGCGCAGTGGGAGTAGACAGTAGGCTATTCAGTACCATTTTAAAAAAATGCTGCCAATGTATACAGTATAACTTCCTTTGGAATAGGCTTTCAAAGAGTAAATGAATGGCAATGGGAAGCCTCAAATTATAGTGGTAACTAAGGTGTATTTAACATTACACATTTATGGTAGATTAAATACATGATCACTAATAGACATTTATGGAAATTCTGCCTGCCTCAAGAAATGCTGTAACTTATAATTACTAATCCACATAAGTATGCCATAAATGCATTTACTGTTTCTTTCTTTCTTTCTTCGCCAGTAATGATGTTCTAATATCCAACTCATAAAAACTTTAAAAGATTGTGCAGCTTTAGTAGAGTACAACAAACAAACCTATTCCCATGTTTAAACTGGTTCACTCTTCACTTGAGGCATCATAAAATGTAATGTCCCACTTGATTGTAGTGGAAGTTTACTATTTATTCTAGCATAATTGCTCATTAAATACTGCATTTGTTTGCCATTAACAAGACAGGCCCAAGTGCAGTACATCCCATTTTCAAAAGCGTCCCACACGGGGAGAACTATTTCAATAACTCTCAGTAATAGCTGTACTAGAATTAACACTTCGCATATCTTAAGTAAACATACTTTGTGCAATTATGGGGTTGCTATTAATGGATGCAATATAATGCGGTGCAATTTGGAAACATTTACAATCCAGCTTTAGTCATGCACCAAATAAAGCTTTGAACCATGGAACAGTCTGTCATTCACTTGCTGCTGACAGAAAACCTCAGGCTCCTTTGAACACCACTCTGTAGTACAGGATAATAATCACGTCATCGACACGCAGGCAGAGACAGGGCATTAGGGCAATCCACCACACAGTTCCAAGGTTAACTTTTCACAGGGAGTTAATAAGGTGACAAGTACTGAACACCACTACAACAATAGAGGCTACAGGTCCATCATTCACAATAGCTGAGCCTCATTTCTGTCTCATACATGCTAGATCACATTCTTTAGCCTTCAGCTTTTCAGACTCCTTTTTTTCAATTACAACAACTCTCAGTGACTTCATTTCAGTTAGACAACACTTATAGTCAGATATAGAGGGGTACTGAATGTAGGAGAGTATGTCCCGCTGGGTATGTCCCGCTGTAGTACATCAAGGTGTACTACAGCGGGACATAGATTAGGAGAATTTGGGGACTCTGTTACAGTTGGTATTGATAGAGGGGTAAAGTGAGGTAGAGGTACACATTTCAGGGAACTTTGGGGTCTGTTTCAGTGAGGTTGAGACAGAATAGTAGAGACAGAAACTGTATAAAATGAACTGCATTTTAAATTGTATTCCTAGTTGTGGTTCGCTACAGCAGGATGAGCAAAAGGAAATGCAGATAAAACTGCATCTTATCGACAAGTTACCCAGCTGGAGAACAGGTAAATGAGACATCCTGCAGCTAGCCAAAGGAACCAGCTGACAAATTCCATCACAGACTCATATATTTCTCACCAGGTTGACAGCATTAGCTGTCAAAAATATTCTTTAAAAAAGAAGAAAATAAAGAGCAGAAAAAGATTAAAAAAGAAGCATATGACAGTTTGACAGCTCCCCGGCCTTCTCAGAGAACAATCGTTACTGGGCCCTAGAGGACTGTTGCTATGGCAACTAGACTATAGCTGCAATCGTAAGTGCAGGTCTCGACCTCAGCTGTCGAAAGGGAGGGACAGGTGTCAGGAAGTTTTTTTGTCTCACAGGTAACGTTAGACTTGCTTTTGAAACTAACCAGAGGCTGAGAACTTGGGCTAAGCTCCACTGCTCCAAATCCCTGGCAGTTAACAGTTCAGGTTTGTACAATCTCATTGCAAGTAAAGTTCTTCCCATGAGTTCTAGGCTCAGAAGCTAAGTGGTCAGTGTGTGACAGCCTTATGTGATATAACCACAAAATACAAGCCAAAGATATGTTAACAACCACTGGCTCACTGATCCAGTACTCCAAATGATCTTACAGTGTAGCCTGATATAAATACAATTAGGGCTGGAAACTAAAACAATAATATCCCTAAAAAACAGATTTTCTAAAAACTCAAGACCTTTTTGTCATTTTGAGTGTTTATTTCTCAAAAATGGAGTTTACTCTTTTTTGTTCTGAGCTGACTTCACGGCAGTGGTTCAGTGGTAACTGCCGTGGTTGTTGATTTCTTTGTTCCAGTACAGTCACCATAAACATAGCAGCATCTGCCTATTGTTAGTCAGTCTCAGTAAAGATGGGCATGGCTGTAGATTTGACAGACATCCATAGACACACTATAGTTGTTTGGTTGGAAGGTGCAAATTACTGATGGTGCAAATTCCTGATGTCTTAAAGGCAAGACTCATTCTGGAGAACAGACTTTGCTGCAGATTTCTTTCCGGTGATCATTGAGGAGTGGTCACAATCCCTTCAGAACATTTTAAACATCTTGATCAATGCATAAATCCCATCCTGGCTCTTCTCTCTGTTGCACTGTACTGACACCAGGTCGTGTGGTCTGAGAAGGGGAAAGCTCTTTTAATTAGAGGGGCAACACCCTCACACCTTGTTCAGTGTTTTAAAAAAATGCAATAAAGAAAAGATAATGTTTTTTTAAAAAAAAGTTATATATTTTTAAAGTCTAATATACCCGAGTTGTTAAAGTTTGAGAATTGGCTTTTAGACTGACTGGTTTTCTGACTTCAAAGAGAGTTTAATAGGTAGTAATTTCCAGTTGCTGGAGGTGAAAAAGAAGAGTTTTCCCATCATTCACAATAGGTGTGTACTGCTTTATAATGTTCTGGAACTAAAAAAATAGCGCTTCAAGTGACTCATGTGTATTTACTGATGTGCCTTTTCCTTACCTTAAATGTGTGTTGTTTGCACTCATTCAGTGGAGTTCTAATCATTTTTCTGCTGGTTGTGGACTGCTGTCTTTGATTTTCCTCATTCAGAAGACCCTGTGATGATGTGACCTCTTAAATATGTTGGCCCCATCTGCTCTAGTACAGGACAGTGAAGAAAAGATGACAGGTAACAATGTTCCTACAACATCAACCTAAAGCAAAAAAAAAAAAAAAGGAAAAGAAAAATGTAATGTCAAATAACAAACACGTATCGTGGTTTTGACAATTGTTAAAAGTTTACAATTTAGTAACTAACAAATTACAGGAGCTCTATGTTGAGTACAATATTTTCCTGTATTTTCTTCAGTAGGGTAGTAGAAACAGAGCGCAGACTCTACTAGAGTGGAGATGGGCGTTCTGGGCATTAAATCTCTCTATATAATCTCTGTGCAAAATGAGCTCTTTGGTCCTTTAGACTGACACCCGCCACAGGATGAGCTCAATAGAAACTCATTGCAGGGATAACGGTTCCCACAGCTCTCCTATTGGAGAGAGAAGAGATAGGCGCTCCTTGCTGTGTAAGCCCTATAGAAATGTGTAGGTACGAACCTTTGATGGCTTATGAGTTGAGCAATTGTGTGGAGGTATTTTTATATCCCACTAGGAAGGGTGTGCCCCCTCCCTTTAAGAACGGGGTTTAAAGGTCACCCATTATTATGATGATGCATATGTGGTGAGTGATCAAGTAGCTGTGAAAATAGAGGGAAGGGAGGGTGGGAGGTAAAGAGGAAAGGAAAAATAACAACAGAAAAAGTATAACCTATTGGAAATGCCAGCAATCGCCATCAGTGGTCTATCCTGGTCAGAAATAACAGTGGTCCAGTCTGGTTTAAGAGACGTAATGCCGTCTGGTCAAACTGATTTATTTAAATTCACTTACATTTCAGAATTCAAATAAATAAAATTGATGTAAATTTGTGAACCTTTTTTTATATATATACCTGCATGGTATTCAGTAAGACGCAAAAATGTGTGTTTTAACTCTCAGCCTTGAATTACAAAAGGTAAATCAGTCATCCTTAGCCTAATAGTGTCACTCTGGGCACACTGCTGACACCACTACCTGCTGTTACCTGCTACCTGTTCAGATTTTTATGCTTGACTTCTTTCCATTGTTTTCAGTTTTATAAATTCAATTATGAATGTAATCCTTTTTTGCATTTTGTCAATTATACTGGTGGACAATCAATTAAATTTTCCATATTGTTTTTTTTTTTTTTTTAACTTTTAAAATCATTTTCCATAAAAAAAAAAAATGAAAGAAAGAAAGAAAGAAATGACCTAGAAGGGATTTATTTGGTGTTTGTTCAGTTTTGGTTTAGACTTTAGAAGTATACAGTATAAAAAATCTGTTTGTCCTATTTTATCATACTCAACAAATAACACATAAAAAATATTTTTTCCATTTAATACGTGTATTAAAATGAAATACATTTAGAAGCCTTGTAAAACTCAGAGCAGAGGTAGTTAGTTGTTCACTCCACAGATGCTGGAGAGGAAACTGTGCCACCAAAAATTCAAACTTAATGTGCAATGCTGGTCAGCCCCTATACACTGACTACCACAGAAATCATAAAAACAAGTGACAAAAAAAAGCAATTAAGAAAAAATGATTTGACTCATAACCTTGAAATCAACTTAGTTAAATAAAAAGTATCAGTTTGACAGAGAAGGAGGGGAAAAGCTTATAATAAAAAGCTCAGCATGCAATGCTAGGTTGGGAAAATAAATTCTTGTTTTGACATCTCTGAGGGAAGGCCTGTCATGATCCCTTTCTGGATTTGTCTAAAAGACTTGTAATTACAAGCAGATGAAGCCAGCAACAAACGGATTTAACCCTTTAAACGCTGCAGGGCATTTTGGCACTACCTGCTATCTGAGTTTCCAGAAACTTGAAACACATTACAAAACCTAAATTTGAAAACTGATAAGATATTGCGATGATTGCATGAACCAGTATAATCAACTATAGGTGATTTATCTACTCGGTACAAAACAATGTTTTCAAGACTACATATTACTAGTACTGATGAAATTTACATTTGTTACTTATCTATAACAGAGGACATGAGTCATTTAAGTGTATTGGCAGCTTTTTTTTCTAAATTAAAGAATTGCAAGTCTTTTTCTTCTTTGAGTGCAGAGGCTGTCACTTTGCAGTGGGTGTCTGTCAAACTGCCCATTGTGTTCCTGCTTAGTAAAAGCTCAGGGAAGTATTTGCTAACAAGGTGGCCAGCAGGCTTCAAGACATTCCTTACTCCTCTTTGCATTCGACCACTGTTTTCACAAACACAACACCTCTAACTGCTGAAGTGAGATTCAGATTCTATGAATGTCTTCTTAATAAGATTCATCTTGCATTTAACCTATTTAGGACCTTCATATTCTTGAATAACTGCATACAACCGCCAATAATGTTTTTTTTTTAAACAATATCCCATTCAGTCACTTTTTTCATATTTCTAAAACTGTTTATGTGAACTCTATGGAGTATGAAAAGTTGCCTTGCCAAGATAAATATATGTATATATATATATATGTATATAATAGGATATCAAATGTATTGTTTGAACTACAGAAATGAAACTCATTTGGTAGTGAAGCATCCTCAAGGGTAAGATTAATTTCTAGTATTTAGAATCCTTTGGTTTCCGACACTGCTAGTCACTCACATTTACAAGCATCACATTCACCACTGTACAGTGTTTAGAAAACAAGCAGTCAATTGCTCAATGGCCCTTTATAACGTTTTCCAAAGGAATTCATTAATTTATACGCCTGTCCTGCTAAAAAGGTAGAATCACTCGCCTGGAATATCAATCAACAACTGAATTCATCACCCAAATCTAAAAAAAATAACATTAAAAATAATCTCATATAAAAACTGACACATGGGCAACATAAGACTTTCTTATGGACACTGGACACCAATTCTATGATTCATGAGATTTACCCTTAAAGAACAGGTGGGTTTAATACTGTACTGAAAATGTTGTTTATGTGAAGTCGGATGCATCTTTAAAAACCTAATTTGTTTCAAAACCACAGGGATGAAAAACGTTACAGCTCTCACAAAAGAGGAAGACAATGGGCCCTATTCATAAAAACTTGTGATTTATTTAAGGCGTGTTTGTTACCATTATCTGAGGCTAGAGGGTGTTTTGAAGTTTTCATGAATATGCCTTCATCAAAACAAGCTTAAAAAGTCTTCAAAGCGGCATTGTCCCACAATCACCTTCATTTTCACAACAGTTTTTGAAGGTTTAGTCTTCTATTCACATTGGTTTCAATGTTCAGTTTTCCCCAGTTAGTTTTGGCTCTGGAGACACAAGCTCAAACCCCTCTGGAAATATGCTTGCCACATTATCAAGCTCTGTTATAGCTCAGGAAGCTTATAAGGTAACAACTTCTTAAATATTAGAACAAAATGTTTTTATAAAACCACATCAAAACTACATCTTAACTTAAGTTTTATGAACAGCTAATCAGTACTAATGTACCCATAGTTTGGGTATAGCGCAGATCATTTGGCTATTCATATGACAGCAATGACCCGAGAGGAAGAATAAGCAGTTCCTTTGAATACTAATCATCTCCTGTGTCTGCCATGTTTCAAGTGCTGCTGCCCTGTCATTTTAATAGCCATGTTTAATTACAAGAGTAATTGTGGGTGTGCTTGCCTAGGAAGACAAGTTCTGTCCTTTACCAATTGACCACTTTAAATGCGCGACAGCTTGTGAAACAAACAATAAATCCCTGTGGATACCATCACCCTTTTAAAATTATAGTGAGATAGTAGGTCGGTTTGATTCCTGAAAAAAATGGTTGTTTATTTTATTTTTATTTTTTTATCAGAGATGGCTTAATACCATAAGAGACAGCTTTATATATATTTTTTTAAATAATAAAGTCTGTTTTCAATTACTGACTTTGAAACTGTTCTAGAATCTTGTTGTTTTCTTAAAAAGAGGTATAAACAGAAAACTGTATTTACTCAATAACTAACTTTTAAAGACACTTTGTGAATAGGCCTACTAGGCCCCAGTCGTTCTTGTCCAAGGTGGCAGACAACACTTTATAACACTGAGTCATTTTAAGGTCAAAGTAAATTCAACAATTTTATTGCACTCTACAGCTATGGCCAAAAGTTTTGCATCACCTAGAATTTTAGGATTGAGACATCATAAAAAAAAACTGTATGAACATAAGTTACATCTATTACATTATGTAATCAACTAAACTACAAAATGATATCGCAAAAGTCTACTGGAAGCCGTAATAGTAGTACAGTATTTCATGTTAGATTTCGAAATGTTTGTCAGTTTTTCATTAAGTATATGGAAACCTACAAAGCGGTATGTAATTCAACATGTTAACGTACATTATTCAGCAGGTTTCATTCGACTTTATGAAGCAAAATGTGTTAATTCTATAGGGTGACGCAAAACTTTTGGCCATAGCTGTACTTTATGTTGCTGAGCACGCACATGCTGATTCTGCTATTTGTATTAGACTATCAATGCTCTTCCTGTCTGCCTAAGTACAGACTAGCAGGCTGTGAGTCTTCTCCTACAGTAAATCAAAAAGCTGGTCCTATATGAAATGCTGTATCTCTGCATCCTCAATGCAGTGCTAATCCTTGTCTTCTCCTTGACAGGTATCCAGCTTTAAAGCAGGGCAGGAGGAGGGAGGTTAAAGGGACAGCAGCTGACATTTCCTTCATCTGCGGCCAGCGCTGCTCTCACTTTCATGTCACCTTCTGCCAGTCGGGTCCTCTTTTAATGTGTTAAAGACTTCAGCATCCCGCTGACTCCAAGAGCAACCCCTTTCCCAGTCCAACGGTCAGTGCTGATGTACAGAAAGTTAAAACTCCTTTACGACCCGACCCTGGTGGTTAAACGGTTGTGCTGTGACTAAGGGGCAGTGCCAGCAGCTCAGATTCAAGCCCAAAAACTTTTCAAGGGAATTTTCTTGTGTTGGTAAAGTTTTCTGTGGAAATATAAAACATCAGTGGAAATGTGGCTTCAGTGCAGGCTGTAGCATTGTTATGTAGTGGATTCAATCAAAAATACAGCACTGCTGTAGGACCCATTTCTCTATTCTATTGCACTATTCTATTCAGACTAGGACAGCACTAAATGAACCTCATAAAAACATACCAGCAGCTCTGAAGTGAAGAAAACATGTATGCGGTCCGAATCTCCTCTAATTGGCGTAGCATTTGAACTAGGGGAGTGTAAATGGTATTGCTAGGGTCATTTGGCAGCACACCTTGCATAATGATAGTGCCAGTGTGGGGCTGTTACCAAAGGAAATGCACCAATGTCAAAAAGCTTCCACCATAAAATTACCCTTTACAAGTGTGGCATGCCCTTTAAAAAATATTACCACTGCTATGATTTGTTTGATGTAAAATCCACTATTAACAAGGAGGAAATTCAATGGATGCCTACTCTAATGAACAGTGTCAATGAGTGGTTTACAATGGTGGAATGTCTTTTACATGGTTCGGTGCCTTTTGCAGAATAGTTTATGTCCTTATTTAGCCAACAGATGAGGAGGGCAAGAGGTCCAGAAGTCCAGTCTGTATGTCCCTTAAAGACCAGGAGGGAGACAGGTCCATCAGTCTGTCCATGACTGCCCCTGATGGTGAAAGGCATGTTTTCCTTATTGGCCTATATTAATACAGGCTTGCTGTAACTGGGGGAACGGCCTGCCACTTAAACCCTTGAGCTGTCAGTGACAAATACCTGACAACTCGGTAACTGGGGCTGTTTTACTTCTGTTGAGGAGCACAAGTGTCACCCTGAAGCACAGACTTCATTAATCATTGGGAAACCAGCTGTCAGTTTTACAGAATGAAAAATGATATTCACCTGTTATGGAATGAGCTCAGATGGCCAGCGTGTAATGCTGGAAATGTAACAGTAGGAACGAGGAGGGGGTCTTAGCGAATCCTACCCGAGGGATGCTGTTCCAGTTAATCCCAGGATGAATATAGAAGCTATTTATAACACATTGTTACTTTCTTATTCCAAGAACTGATCGCCTTTGTATAATAGTAAAGTTCAATGGTGTCTTGAACAGAGACACAAGAATGGCCTGATTTCAAAGATGGTCTGTTGGATAAAGCTAAGGACAGTGTGATTCAGTTTGCAAGGCAGTGTACTAGGAGCAAGTTGACAAAGTGATCAGAGCTGCAGACTGGGTGCCTAAAGTTAATTCACAGCCACTGGCATTAATGGACAGTAAAGAAAAATAACTGGACCTCCTTGTATTTGTACATTACAGTGGCCGTGCAAGAAACCATAACCATAAGAGTAACTGTTCATTTTAACTTACTATAAATCATACAGTATTTTGTTAAGAAATGCATTATAAATTATACATTGTATTATATAGTAGGGGTTGTTGGGTCCAAAGATAAAAAAAAAAAAACCCTCAGTAAATCCTGTCAAATGTGACACCACAAATGTATTTACAAGGCATGTCTAAATGTTGACACTACAGGATATGAATAATTTTACACACAGATGAAAAGGCAGATAAACATGTTTTAAAGAATATTTCTGCCAAAATAAAAATAAAAAAAACAACCCATACCACATTTCTGGTGATTCATTGAGGAGGTGGAAGCTTTAAATTGAATAAAGGGCCTCTTCTTTGAGTAGAAACAGGCAGTTTTGTAATTACTGAGAAGTTATGCTGTATTTGATCTTCTCCCGCCCTGTGCCCACCTCTCTCTCACTATCATCCAGATAAAACATTCACTATTTCCAAAAAAATGTAAACCCTCTGTTGTTCTGGCTCTCAGTGATTGAAAAATGTCGTTCAGCGAGTGAACTTAGGTGACCTGTGCTGGTCCCAAAAGTGTTGTGTGCAGCTGAGACCTCAAAAAGAAATACGCCGACTGCATTATAAAAAAAAGTGGTCCTGTCCATGCTGGGCCAGGTCAGTAGATATTTATACATGATAGCCCTTTTGATCATGAATACTCTGAAGGCATCTTCTTAAAGCTGAGACAGAATTTCTTCTGTACAGAGTTCTCAATTTTACTTTAAAATGTTTTGCTTCCTGAGCAATGTCAAAACTTATAAGCAGACAGCCATTTCAGCTTGTGCTTTCCTTACACCGATGAAGGCACTAGCCTAAACATTGTTTGTCTTCTTGAAGAGACTTCAGCCTATCAAGGCCTGTCTCT
This sequence comes from Acipenser ruthenus, assembly GCF_902713425.1. Classification (NCBI taxonomy): domain Eukaryota; kingdom Metazoa; phylum Chordata; class Actinopteri; order Acipenseriformes; family Acipenseridae; genus Acipenser; species Acipenser ruthenus. The sequence goes on along the minus strand of NC_081204.1, from coordinate 9,537,509 downwards.
TGCTAGCACTATTTTCCCCAGGGTAGAACCAATTATTTTTTTCAATTTCTGTACCTCAGTGTTTTAGTTATTACATTCCTTAGAAAGAGGTAACCTCTACCGGACAGCTTAGTGTTTCTCACAGAGCACACAGAAAGCACAGTAATCGTCACAATATTTCACTCCTTCCTCCTAAGCACTATTCATGCCGGCATGTCTTTAATTACAGGCTACAATCGTAAGAATAGCAAGAACTCCTGTTTAAAGATTTAAAGATCCAATGCAACAGTCCTTTATGGCTTTACAGCTTCTTAGTGTGCAAATGTATTTAAAACTGTATCACAAAAAATACTTTATCTATCTACTGCATCACAAAGTTTTCTTAATAAGTACTTGTATATTATACAGATAAAGTGTGTAATATACAGTCAGCAACATTAATCAGTTACTCTCATTTAGCTCTCAGGGGAACCTGTGATGGGAGGGGTCGGATAAATAAGTGCTGACTGTAGATTGAATCAAACAAAGTAACAACACAAAATGTATCTGACTATTACAAATGAAATTACATATGAGAAAAAACGAAAAAGTTGCAAAATAATGACATACTATTCCGCTCTATCAATTTTGATGGAAACAGACGCAATCCTGTGCTCTTTGGTAAGTCACAGACAAGCTTTAACTGATTTGTATGTCACTTGATGTTCTGTTTACATGTAAACCGTTTCTGTTTATACCAATTACAGCTGTAATACTATTCCTCTTATGTCACGGTCCAGTTCCAATACTATTCTGATTTTGTCACAGTTAATCCTTAATAGTGTTTTGTTTACGTCACAGTCTAGCTGTAATACTAGTCTGTTTACGTCACAGTTGAACGGTAATACTGTTTGGTTTAGAATGCGCTAATGCTCTTTGATCAATGGGTCCTGCCAGCGCAACTTTGATTCGGGATTTACTGCTGTCAGCAAAGAAAAAGAAGACTTCAGTTTAAAAAAAATAATGACTTGGAGGAAGTCCTGGACAAGAGTCAAAAGCTAGCCCATTTTTAATATGTAAGCTGCCTGATAATCAAGGTTTAGGATAATGTTGTGCTTCTATCAGTCCTGTGAAATGAAGTGCTGTATTCTATACTCGAACAATGGTCTGTCATACAATATTCTGTCCTCTTAAAGGAATGGGAAGCAAGGGTTTAAAATAAATGTTCCTACCTCTTATTTGCACCAGCAGTATTTGTTCTCCTGTTTTCTGTTGAAGATCTTTTGCTTCCTGAGGTGTACTGTAGATTAGTTTTGCTCCAATGGTCTAGCTGCTATCAAGCCCTTTTGTTATCAACACAGGAAGTGGTTATCCACCAACAACAATTTTAATTTTTTTAAAACTGAAAATACTGTAACTATTGAATAAACTTTGGTTAACACACCTTTAAGGTTTGTCCATTTTATACAACTCAGGGATTGAAAACAGCACCTGGACATTTCAAGCTAGCTACTTTATAACCAGTGCTTGTTTCACTGCTAACCCTCTATGCCAGGCTACTCAAAACTGTTCAAAAGATTAATCACAAGGCCACTAATCTGTACTGTACAATGTACCCAGCAACTTGTAATGTAAAAAACGATTTGTAAAAATAAATAAATAATAATGATCCACAAATTTCTAACCCCCACAAAGTCCCTTTGAAAACAAAGCCCTACAGAATTCCAAAGCTGCCTTGCTGGAGTGTAGGTAACACTACATAGTAAGTCCCTTACATTATTAATTGTTATTTGTATTATTTGTTGAAAAAAGGCTGGTAGTTTGAAATATCAGTAACTTCTTAAAAAAGTCACTACTTGATCATCTCAACACTTCTAGATAGGTAGATGTGTCACAATGGCCAGAATGGAGAAGGTCCATTCAAGAGAAAGATCACTGGGGTGATACTGGGGTGCAGACAAGCTTCTTAAAGCACCACTGCACTAGAGTTCAAAAACTTGTGGTTATAAGTAGAGATCCAGTGTATTCAACTGAAATAACAGGATACGATCATTAAAAATAGCACAGTTACAACATGCAACAGAAAATCTTGTATCCCTTTTTTTTTGTATTATCTTCCTTCCCAGTGTGACATAGAATTAAGCTTTTAAACACTAAAAAAGAAACTTAAAAAGATTGTTCAATCATTAATAGTGAAAGGTGTTCCATCAATAGTGATGTGTTTAGCCTTCTTTTGATAGTGATCCATCTTGATAGATAATCTTAAGAGTGTGGGGTTAACAAAGGGAGCATTGACCATCAGGGAAATGTATTCTGCATCACTGACTTATGGACAGTAAAATTAGCCAGTGATTAGTGAATTGGCTGGAGATTTTATCATAGGTATTTGTCCTTTGTTGTTGGGATCGCAAGTTAGGTAAATCATTACTTATCATTAGACTGTGGGGCGGATTTTCATTCTGTTTACTCCAGTGAATAGATTAATTCCATTTAGAAAGAAAGAAAGAAAGAAAGAAAGAAAGAAAGAACAAGGGCTTTGAACATTTCATTTATAAGGTCCTGTTTTAATTTTTTTTAAGTCAGTTTTGTTCCGCTCCTGCTCTGAATCTGGCTTAAATGGGATCAGTGATTTAGAGACTTGTTTACCTTGAATTGACGATGCCTTCACTTTAATGCATTCTAAACCTACTGTGAATTCTATGAATTTGAATTGAAATGGATGAAGCAGAAAACAAGCCATATAAATGACTTTTGTGTGACCTCATTCACCTCTATCAGTTTGAGATGAGAGCCATATCTGAACACATGAAGTCATTATTACAGAGCACACCTCTGTGTCTACCTTTCCAGTCTGACACAGTCAGAGCAAATCAACCGTTTTTCTTAACCTTTTCAAACAAGGCTTACTCGCTTTGATAGCACACAGTGCCATTGTTCTTAGCCCTTTTGATGTTTTACAACTGCTTATTACTTTGCTGTGATTTTGTTTTACTAACTGTAATTTGGAAGATAGCTATTCGTATTGGCTTGGTGGTGCAATGGGAATGTTCTGCTTAAGACACGGGGCTTCACTCCTGGGATCTGGCTGGGATCTGATGGTCTCCGTCCAGATCACCAACTGGCACGGCGTTACAAATTGAAACATCTCATGCTTGTAAAGAACTGCAACAGAGTGCATACCTTTTACTGTGAAGAGGTTTTAAATATTACAGGTTTGCAGCTGTAATTTCTGTTTCCTCTGAAACTGTGATTTTGTATAGAGATTTTCCACTAACAAGTAGCCACAGCCGCAAAAGGAGCAGAAATCGCAGTTGCACACCTCTAGTGGTCATTTCTAAAACCTCACTTCAGAAATTCAGCTTTCAGAAGCTCTTGTGGTTGAAAAAATAAATTAGCTAGTACTGGTAAATGATAATCTGCTTTAAGCAGAAACAGCTGTAGATAATGTAATAGTATATGAAACAGGTAAGAACATTAATATTCTGAAAATGTAGTACCTAGATGGTACTATAAAAAAACACATAATGTACTTATCTACTGTTCCATGTCAATTTTATAATTTCAAATCTACAATTAATTACATTTGAATGCATCCCCTCGCTTCTATGTTGAAAAGTAACCTATAACTGGCAACAGGACAAAATCTTCATGGTTACTGTTACTGAACAAGAAATAGACACTTTCATTAAAAAAAGCCCGGCAGCTAATTGGGTTTACAGAGATTTTTAAAAAGTATTCCTGTTCTTCACAATAAACTTTGTTTTTTAAATATGATCAAATATTTTCTTGTTGTTATATGTCCTGCATATATTTTACATAACATATGACTTGTATTCTATTCTATAAACAAATACATAAATACTATAAATAATTAAGCAACAACTACTGTATATTACAGTATCATTGTAGCATGGTGCTTATTGGGGTCACCAATCCATCTGGTTAAACTGGGGTTGAATTCAGAGTTCTATTGAAAACGTACAGTATTTCTCGCAACACTTACTGCCTACACTATTCAGTGTCAATCTCGTGTTTCTCATTTGGTTCTCACTTCCGTAAGAACATGTAACTTTTTACTTCAACTGTTTTGTGTCTGCTGTTTTAGTGGGGGGGAGGGGAGAGGTACATTTACCAAATATCTGTTCTCGTCCATTACAATTACAAAGCAATTACCCAACCTCGTTTGTGTTTCGTTGTTAACTTGGGCTCTATCGAATTCTGCTCCAACATTTCACTGCATTACTCCATTTTCATGGGGAATGAGACTTCTAAATCAATACAAGAGAGGTTCTTACTAAAGGGGTTGAGGCTGGAGATGGAAATGCAGTGTGAACACTTAGCCCTGAGGCTACGCTGCACCAGGAGGCAAGAGTCATAAAGCCAGGAGAACTGGAGCTAGGTAATTGCAATAATAGGGACCAGATGTCCCCTGCCAAAAGCTGTTAGGTCTTTCACTCTATTTGTGTGAAAGCGTGGTGTGTCAGGCACCAGAGTTTCCTGAAAATGAGGATTAAATCCCGTCCCAATAAATTTTCATTTATTAAATCCATTTTCTCATTGAACGGACATATTCAGATATTCATCCCTCCTCAACCCAAAAAAATTAAAACAGCTTGCCTATTAAAATTATGCAATAAAATAAGTTAGAGGTTGTAAAAATAATAATGAGGTAAGAAATAGTTTCAGTCTCAGCCCTAAAAATATACTGCATCCAGGGGAGAGGTGGAGTGTGGAAGGGACCAAATGTTCCTGAAAGCACTACTCCCTGAATCAGGATGCTTGTGAGTCTACCTTTTTTGTTATTAAGTTACAATCTAAAAATGTTTGCATTGGGAGAGATGAATATATAAATAAAACAACAGGGGGAAGACATGCATTGCCAGTTAAACCTCACTCTTGGGACCACAGAATAGATAACCAACTCCTTTTCATATTATTATCAATTTATTACAGACAACGATGCATGTTTTAACATGGGTATTAGGATCATCTGAAGCTTCAAACTGTCTTTTGTGTCAGGTGGGATCCTAATACAGTACCTGTTTCACAGATATAATCTAAACAATCTATAGAAAAATTATAAGGAACCTGCAAGAAAGTAGTTATGTAATGAGAAGTAAGAACACGTTTTGGCTTGCTAGACCACTGAACTGTTTTTAATGGTCCAAATGGATTCTTAATGGATTGCTATTCTTGTTGCAAGGGGATAGTTCAATTTTAATTTTTATTAGAAGGTAATGTAGTTACTAAATATTTGGATGCATTCTGCCCTCATTATACCTGCATGCCCTAGGCTAAATGAGATTGGAAGGGATTTTAAAGAGTTTTAAACACCACAGAGCCAAGCAGAGCCTGGTATCAGATATCACTTTAGAGCAGGGACTGTGATGATGAGGGTAGTGGGTACAGTATAGCAACCAGGGACAACATTTGTAAATAGACCATTCAAGTGAGGATCTACAGTATTAGATAGTGCTGTAGCCTTATTGTTAGATACAGTTGTGCATGTTTAATGCTAGCCTAAACATATTGAGATAAACAAATGCCAGGTACTTTTTGTAGATACCATACAGTATCTCTATACAGCTGATCATTGTAACTTCTTTTTGTACATGTGAGCTGTTTTGATTAGATACCCTATACTGTACATAAATATATCACGGGTGTGCAAAATGTGAATAATATATTCCAGATGATAGCAGGGTTAATAAAAGGCATTTGCAGTGATGCACAACCTTTCTTGGTGCAGGATTCAGGATAAGAACCAACCTTCTTGCTCATAGCAGGCTTATTAAAATGACTGCACAGAATTATCTGTGAAATTACTGAAAAAATAAACATAATGTACCCCCGCCCTGCACCACCTGATTTAACAGCTCCGAGAGATGAGTTAATGCCAGACTCGACATTGATTTCATGGAGGGGAATAATTAAATAGTGATGATGTCAGATGCATTCTTTGGAAACAGTTCCTAGATTGTGGGGAAAGCTGAATTCCTTACTCTATTCTCTGGGTTCAATTAACACGGACAACGCTAGAGATGGGAAACCTCTTTAGAAGAGAGATTCCACTAGTAACAACTTCACAACATGAGGATGGCATGTAATTAAATGGTTAGTAGTGCCAACCGTTGCTATAAAATATTGTTTTCGGCTTTATTAATATTATTATTATTACTGTGCTAAGAGTCCTTTGGTTCTCCACTTTTTTTTTTTTTATTCAGTGTGTGAAAATATATCAATTATCAATTAAAATAGCAGCAGGAACTGTTTATGAATATTCATTGAAATAGCTGCATATTCTAAATTCAAGTATAAAATACGAGCAAGTAATTAAAAACAACTGTATGACTGTTGTTGGTTAGCATTCCTCTTTCATTTTGGAGGCTCAGATTTGTATCTGCCTGCGGTCATTACCAACACATTAACTATAGACCTGTTTCCAGATATGGGTGTATGATGTTCCATATGTGTTCAACCCTTTAAAGACTAGGCATTTCTGACATTAGCATTATCATCAGAATTATTACTATTATTACTACTACTACAATAATAATAATAATAATAATAATAATAATAATAATAATAATAATAATAATAATAATATGTTATGTACAGTTGAAATTGTTTCTTTTGGTTAAAACTGGTATAAGTATTTTTCTCATGGCACTTACACCAAATCTATAAAGCATATTTAGTTCAAAGAAAAACTGAACATAGATACAGTATGTAGTTCATATTTAAACTGTTCTTAAGAGTTTAAATTAGTGCAACTAGGCAAGACGACTTCAAGGAACAACTATGAAACGTTGTTGTGGGACAGCTTCAAATGTTAAGAAACAATGTTATTCTTATTTTGGAAATTAACAAATAACGAAAGTGAAAATGTGTACACTAGTGTTCTTGTAAAACACTACAATGTTATTTTTAATCGAAAAAAACGATAACACATGTTTTACAACATGTGAATGTTGTTAAATCGTCCTTTAAGAATCTTACAAAATACCTTGTTAGTGAGCCTTCTCCCCTAGTCTATAACAACTGTGCATTGGTCCCTGAAGACCCCCATTATGAAACACTTTAATGAGGCAAAACTCCACACTGTCATTAAGCACATAAGAGTGATCCTATAAGAAATTACTTTTAATGGTTGGGTTTCTCTCATGAATGCTGATAGAAAAGCTTGGTACACAATAGGGCTGCGTCCGAATCCTACAACCTATTGTATCGGAATAATGGAAATCAACACAAAATTATTTTTCAACCAAAAAAACCCAGATTCAGAGCAACTTAAAGATTACCAAGCCTGAGCAGATAATATTAAATAAAGGGGTACAACATAAACTAATTATATCCTTTGGGCTACATAGATGGAAACATAATGTGTGCAATGGGTGAGAGTGTCTTTAAGAAACCTCAGTTGACAAAATGACTTGTAAACCATGAGTAAACCAGTGAACTCCCCAGATACACAATATTCTGGTAACTGGGTACCCCTTCAAAGCTGAAGAAGACACCTTTTTCTGTAAACAAACACCACCTTCAAAGTTCCAGTAACTAGCCACAGGCAAGTCCCAGGCACCAGACTGGCAGGGAATCTGGCTAGGCCAAGTTTGAGTCAAGCAGTTACTAAGACAACATGTGAGGATTTCTCTGTCATTTTTAACGATACACAGCAGGATTGGTGCTGGGCTGGGCATGAGGTCTTACCAAAACAGATGTTTGTTTTCTTACCCCATTCCATGCTTCTTTTATCACTGGCAGGTTTATTAAGGCTCAAGGAAATATGCTGCTGTGAGTCATAACCTTCTAGGAAGTGATTCATTAAAAATTCTATCAGTCCAGAATGAAATTATCAATAGTGAAGCAATAGACATGAAATGCATTCTCTATCAATGTGTAATGGCATAGCATTGTGATAGACTATGGTATAATATACAAATGTTAGCACTGTGGTACTACTGATGTCTTATTCTATTATGACTGTTCTTGTGCTACCATTCCCCCTTAATACAGAAACATTGCATTGCCCTGCTAGTGAGACTACATTGAAATCTTCAGTGTTACTACAATAACATGTCAAAAACAGAATGCAGGAGATGACCTCTAAGGGGGTACAGATAAGGTACAGAAAGGGTAAGCTAATCCCAAGCCTAAATGATAAGAAGCTGTCTTTAAAGTACTGGTTCCAACTACTATTTTACAAACAGCAATGCTATCTGAACAGTCCCTCCTAACCTGCTTCTATATGCAATACCCTCCTGTCACAGGGAAAATGCACTAACTACTTAACTACCAAATGTGTTGCATTGAACAGCATTGATAGGGAACTGTATTTGAATAGTGCATTCTAGAAAAACCTATAGACATCTGTAAAATACAACATTTTTTTTTCAAGAGGAACACTTTCAGAAGCAAGACTTCCTGAACTTTTAAATATATTACCTTGCTTGGAAACAGCTGGCTTCTGAGCAAAACTATTATATATATATATTACTGTATAAGGTCCAACAGTGGGATGCACAAAACATAATACATACAAAGCGGTATGTAATTCAATATGTTAACACAACATTATTCAGCAGGTTCCGTTCGACTTTATGTTAGTTAATTCTATAGGGTGATGCAAAGCTTTTGGCCATAGCTGTATATGATAAATAATCTAGATTGTCTAATAAACTCTGAGGTTTTGTCAGTAGGGGATTCATTACAGCAGCTATGCTCTTGCCTGAGGATAGACACATTTTTATAGAAAGGAAGGTAAGGTTTTCAAAATAAAATGGATTATTTTATTGAGGTAATTCAATATTCCCTGTAAAACACAAGATCACCCCTCTCAAAAAGGATGCAATTTATATCCTTGTTGCACAGGGGAAGCAAAACCAGATGTATAAGAGCACTTCCAGACTGGAAAGCACACTACAAAACAATGTAAGCTAGAGGCCGGGTACAGCAAAATGGCATTTGTAAAGCTTTAAAAGCCAATAATGGGGGAGTTTTAATTAGGAAATGGTTTGGGATGGGTTAAGGATCAGAGGCCAAGTGCAAATCATGAAAAACTATTTCATTGGCAAAAGTTTGCAAAAGCTCTATTTCCCATTAGGCACATGTAGAGCAAACAGCGGTGCTACGAACTTAGCAAATGGGCAATAAATTAGATTAGCCTTAGAAAACACACAGCTGTCCCGAAAAGGCAATTCTCTAGAAGTCTTTTGTCTCAGTTCAGTATACAAAGCTGTGTCATGTTGACCCTGTTTCTTTTGCAAATATGTTGCCTGTACTGTATGTAGGTGCTAAAACCATCATAAGCCAAAAGCCGCTCTCAACCAAAACAGTGTGCAGATTGTATTTTATTGAAGGTTTGGACAAGTCATACAAAATACCCCTTGCAAACACGCAACAAAGAGGACAATTTTATGAGTTCATATGAATCAATGGACATCTCACACACAACTTCCCTGTAAAGAGGGGACCCTTCAGATTGTTCTTGACAAGCCCCATGATGGCACACATGCCTATGCTTGTCCTGGCCGATTACTTCCATGCCAGCTGCGGTCTCCATGGGAGCACTCAGTTTGTGTTTACACTAATTGGAAAATGATGAATTAGATTCACACAACCGCTTACTAATTAGATAGTGTCACCCACTCACAGCATTTCTAATACAAAATGTATCTCTGAAGAACTTCAAAGAGGCAGAAATCAGAAGAACTCTCTGATTTATCTCTTCTTGGTTCAATCATGTTATCTCTTGGGTCGTGATTCAGAAGTAAAACAACAGGCGTCCACAAGCACTGCAATCACGAAAGTTTGGAATAATACACATCACTTAAATACAATTGTTCCTATCCGATTTAAAGGAAAGCATCTGTCAAGAGGTGATGTGTGTCCTTGTGATAATGCAAAACTAGTTTTTTTTTTATGTTATTTTGACGATGAACCCCTTCTTTGAGACACAATAACACACGTTAATGCAATATAACTTAAAGGCCGTCAACTACAGATACTGTATGACCCGTCGTCCTCATTTCTTGGCTTCACTGCCACGTGTCATTATTCTACAGCGATCCAACTTCATAATCACTGCAGTGTGTTACAAATGAGAGAAATTATTACACATTAACTCATGTTCAAATTCACCAAATGTCTGCTGCTGAGTCTCATTTCTGAATGGAAAAATGTACTTTTCTTCTGGTTTCTCTTAGGATTTATTTTACAAGGGTCTTTTTTTCCACAGGTAGATAGCTGCCTTTTAAGAACTGTAAAACTTCACTATGACAACCAGTTAGTTTCAAGGAAATGTTTGCTTTGTTTGTGTGTTTTACCACTTAACCCCGCGCTAACAATGCCCCTACACAAATCATTTTCAATATATTTCAAGATTTAAAGGTTTTCAAAATGCCAGTAAAACAGTACATACTTGTTGAAGATCAAGGCCTGTATATTTAAAGCAGTATATCACTTAAATAATAATAATAATACAAATATAAATCACGGTAGTTTGGGAACTATGTACACACATATGAAAGGTACTAAAATTCTTCAGATAAGAATGTCTTGACCTAATGAACTCCTATTTGAGGAGAATTTATTTAGTACTTTAAAAAAAAACACCCTGAAGATGAAAGAAAGTAACTTCACACCCAGAGTCATAAAAAAATTAGCAACCTGGTAATGCATAAGCGTGTAATGCAGTCGTACGTTAATTCAATATGACTACTAGAAAGTGATTTATTTAGTAAGAGTACTATCGTACCTATATGCATTACATATATTAAGTGTAATAAGACATGGTGAAAGCATGGTAAAGGATCGGTAAGCATTGTAAAGCATATTAGAAAACATGGCAAACTATGGTAAATGCACTGAATAACCATAGGAAACCTGCAAAATTACAGTGCATATTTACTGTGGTAAACTTGTATCAAGAACATTGCTTTAAAAAAGTTTATTAGGGTACATCTGTATCAGTTTATGATATTCTTTAAACATAGTATGCCACACTTAAAATTCCTAAGTCATGTGTGTATTTAGTACTCACATCGGTCAACAAATAGAAGCTTGCTGTAGTTCTAGGGGCGAGGCTCAGCTCGCTACGCTAATCCTATTGGTTCCTTAACCTGTATAGTCCAGGCTCCCCTTCCAATACTTGTTCTGCAAGCCTTTCTCCTCCCCCTTCCCACCGCCTCCTTTACAACTGTATCTCCCTTCTGAGGGTCAGTGGTCCTCCATCACCCGGCCTTGGTGACCTCTGACCAAAGTCGGAGGTCGCGCCACAAACCAGAGCGGCTCCTATTGGTCCAGAAGGCGAGATCCTCGGCCAAACAGTCAATCCTCCCACACTACACTTTACATCTTACAATGCAGAACTGCGATCTTTGAAATGTACTGTATGTGAATTGAACCTCTTACAAATAACAATTTACTATGATACAATCTAAATATGACAATGCTGTGTATAGTCTGCCTCAATGTGAAAATAGCATGTTAATTAGTTGGTGGTACATGGCTTGTTTTTAATTTAATTTTAGATCTAAAACTATGCCTTGAGAACTTGGAATGTCCAGTATTAGAGCATGATCTCACACGCACTTCAAACTTCTGCAACACTTGGACAATAGTGTACAACTATAGACTTCATCATGGGGAATTTAAATGACTAAATGCAAATTTATTAATTTAGTAAGTCTTAAAATGTAATGTGTTTTGCTAAGTTTGTTCAGCTCGAGCCTTTTGTCTAGTGCCTTCTTCGTATCTCCTCTATAATTCCTTTATAATATTTTGCTTCCTAAACTATAATTAAGACATATTTAGACAGACATTTTGATGAATGTCATCAATATACTGAAGCTACTTGACATTTATACTGAATTATATTTTGAAATACATGATCATATGCTTATTATATCAACACTTAAAATAGATTAATGATCCCCAGACAATAAAATAATATGATGTAAAACATATTCAATTGCATATTTGGTGGTGTGCCCCATAAATGGTTCAGATAAACTGTGTGAATCCTGCATATTTCTTTTTTGGCTATTTCTTGGTCATATAGTTGCTGATTGATCACTGTAGGCTCCCTTCAGGAAAACAAGAGAAATGGGCTTAAACTTGGATATCCAGTGGTGACATTTTGGTATTGAGAACACTGCACCTGGTCTCTAAGACTGAATGCCAGGCCTATGAGAGTGCTGTTACAGCTTAAGATAGTTGAGCCAACCAATCAATGACTTGAGCTTGTTTAAACCGTACATCTCCAGTGTAAATAAAAGGATTTGCTACGCATTGATTTGTGTTTCATGTAAACTATAGGGGCATCTAGAAATTTTGTTTTACATTTTTACCACTCCTTAAAAGTCAGTATATTGTACCAGAAAACAGGACTTTATTTATGGTCCTTCTGTCAGGCAATTTTCAGACTTTGAGTATAATTCTGAAAACAGTTGATATTTCAGATGTATCTACAAGCAGACCAGACAAAAGCATTTTAATTATAAGCTACTAGAAAAAAAAAAAAAAAAAAAAAAAAAAGGTTTAATTATTTAGGAAACCGTCCATATTCCAATCTACTGATAAAGACATGCATAATTTAAAAACAGGCTAAGTGAAGGTAAGAATAGCATAACTTTGTAATTATTTTATTTATATTTTGTTTCTTTTTTGAAAGAAAACCAACTGTGTACTGGCCAAACTGCAAGCTTGATTGCAATATAAATACGTGTAACTGCCAACATTAAAAAATAATAACTTGAACTTCAACTTACATTGCTGCTTTTACTTAGATTGTATTGTGGCATGCAATAAAGGTATTATTTTGAACATTACTGGAACTAATGTATTTGTATTCCTACATTTGGATTATGGGGAGCACTGCCTTCTGCTTCTCAATGTATATTTTTATGAAATATATAATAATATAACAATATAATAATATACAGTACCACATGTTGTATCATCTTATAATGTATTTCATTTGTGCTTCTGTTATTGATTTGTATTTGGCAAAGGACAAATGGACAATGTGCACTTATAGCAGTCCCATATAAAAAAGGGTAATTTTCTAGTGTAAAAAATAATGGAATTGTTTCCATAGATATATTACTAATCTAAACAAAATCTAGTGAATACACTGAATGAATAACAACAGCATATAAAATATATGACTTAATCTGGTTGGGATTTCAACAAATTCTTAAATCTACAGTTTATTATAAATGCCTACAGCTATAGTTTTCTTTAAATTCTTCCCCTTTAGTCGTCGATTCAAATGCAGTTCCCGGTAAGTAAAAGCATGTCTCTAGCCCACTGTTCAATGTAATTTACTGGCACACATTTGAATTCCAGTCAACGGTTTTAAGGTGATGTTTCCTACCACTGAGCCTCCCCAGCCTCTGCACTGAAGGAGATGGGGCTCCGGTACCCAGAGGTGAAAGACAGGGACTCTACTGCAGTGCTCTTCCCTCAAGGCTCCCCTGTTTACACAAGACGCTTCCTTAATTACCTCCATGTCTTCTTCTGTCTCCATGGGGCCCTGTGGTTCATGATGAAACTAACTGGAAAACGATAACAAATTATTTGATCAAAATCTCTCACTAATTTAACAATGTCGCCCCTTTTCGCGTGTCGTCTCCTTTGTTTTGTGTGCTTCAGAATTTTATCTGTCATCCAACTTCAAACAAAATAGACTTTAAAACAATTGCCGAGCGACGAGTCTTCTGTAGCTGTGCAGGCAATCAGTTCCCCCTCTCACTCACTGCACGGAATTCAGATTATCTCCGGGGAGCCCTTTGTTGTTGTTCTGAGGGAATAGGGGTATTTTAGTTAGATTTTCAAGATTTCTGCTGGGGGTGTGTGTACATATCAACAGTTATTTCACTCTCAGTCTAAAAGTGTTGGTTATGGAGAATTGCTATAGACAATACAATTAAATAAAGAAATTATTTGAAAGCTGTAATACCATTTCACGATAGACTTTAATTTGGTAACGAGAACCCTCCTGGATACTGTTCATGTATTCACCAGTGAGTTCCCTCCTGAAGTAACTAATCGCTATGTAGTTTTATTTACATTGAGGAATACAAAAATAAGTAATCCTGTAGTAGTGTGTTTGAAGTATGGAAATCCTGCACAAGCTTGTTCCATGTTTCCTGTTGTTTGTACTCAAGAAATCAAACAAATTTAATACATGTTAAATACAGCAATCAATGAACAAGCAATTTGTTTTATAGAGTGTAGAGTGTCCTGGGATTTTGTGAAGAAATTAAATGTGCATTAACTGGATTCGGTGGGAAAACCAAAAAAGGATATTTGTGTGTGAAAACGGTATGGTCAGAAAGTGATTCTTCAAAGGGAATATACTGAAGTATAAAGTCCTGCTTAAGCCTTTGCCAGGTCAAAGGGCTACACTTGTTAAGTGTAGGCAAACAATGCCCTGCATGCTTCTTGTAGCATTCTTCAGAGTTACATTCTTCACATGCAACTATTAAACTTTAACAAGACTTTACATGACGCATTCACTATTAGGAAGCCGAACACAGTTTGTTTTGTCATATGTCGTAGTCATGGGATTACTCTGCAATTATCTGTGTCTTCTCAAGCAATCATTTATAAAAAAAAAAGGAGACAACCAACACAAACCACAATCTGAACATGATGTCTGAGAAGGATGGAATCATATTTAAGTTTTGGATTAGACCCATTGTTCCTTGTGTATGGTAATTCATGCAATTCCTACGAAGTTACTCAAATCCATTGCCTTCCATAACCCCTAGGCTACATGATCCAATTCATATTGCAGCTGAATACTTTACCCAGTCTATCTAATGAGCTCTCTGAAAAATACCTTAATATTGCAACCTAATGCAAAGCATATACCCCTCCCTACAGTAGGGTATTCATACCAAACCAAGCCCTGGTAAAGAGAGTGTTAACTTTTTTTAGATACTTGAGATACGAGTAACTTCAGTTCTAGAAGCTGCCCTGTTTAGGAGTCGGACAGGATCTTTCTGCCTCGGGCCAAGCGGATTCCATCACACAGAACTCTTGTAGACAGATAACTAGATTAATATGCGTCTCATGAAGGTTAAGCTTATCGGAACCCTTTAGAAACTTGAGAGTGAGATGGAGATATATCATCAGCCTTTTTACAGCTTTATCTCGGTGATAAACCACAAAAGACAGGCGGAGAGCACACCCGTTGCGCGACAGAGCTCTGAGAAGACACGCATTGGTTATCTTTACATTCTCGCCAGCGTGAAACAGAGTCTGGCACGGAGCTGGTTGTTTGGAATGTCCAGTCCCTGGGATGGTGCCTTGTCTCACTGTCTGAGAAGAACATATGAAAATGTACCATGTCTCATTCTTTGGAACAAATCCAAACTGCTTTTTTGTCTTTAGAAAAGGTTCACAGTGCATTCACAATGCAAGTGCAACATTATTATAATTTTTTTTTTGTATTGTGGGAATTTTTTGGTGACCTTTTAAATAGGATCAGCTAAAATATGTAAGAAAATTAAAAAAAAAAAAAACTTAAAACATATCTTGAAAAATAACATTCTGTTGCTACAGAAGTTTAGTCATAACATTATATATGTATGATGAAGAGATTAGATTAATCTAATTATGCTGTCACGAATAGCTATATGAAGGTATGGTGTATAAATTAATGCACTGGTTATTCCGTTGTAATGTGGAAGAACATCTTTTTTGATATTTTGGTACATGTTAAGATGGCGTCTTCTTGTTTGTGGACCAGCATTGCTATTCATGCATTATTTTATTGCAAAGATTTGAAGTACAGACAAATATCTAGTTAGAAATACCAAGATAGTAATTAAGGGGTGTCACTGGGGTAAACCTGGCACCAAATTTCCCATCGTCAATCATACTGTGCCTGCAGTATACATCTGACACAATACCTTTTGGAGGATAGTGTGCTGTTAATATAATATACTGAGACGCTTCTCACTCATTCCACAGTATGTGGTCAATTTTAAATCCAGCAATGGTTCTGCAGGTTTATTACTTTACATTGTTTAGGGATTTTCCTTTTAGTTTTGGTCACAATCTAAATCTCTAAAGACAAATTACACTGCCAAACAGTATTGAGTTAAAAGACTTCTTGTACAGTACATGCACCTAATGAAAAACAAGTTTCATTTCAAACCGTTAAAAAGAATTGCAATAAACAAACTGTAGTATTTGGGTATTTTCCAGGGTTTATACTGTATTGTTTAGCCAGAGGTCAAACGATTGTATTGTTATTCATTGCAAGAAAAATAAAACAAACTGACATCAGTGAGATTTTTCTTGGACAAGGAGTTAACTGGCATTTGTTTTTGATCGAAAGACCTTGTGGCAGAAATTAACTTTGCGAAATTAAATCTTTCATAAATTCCCTACACATCTTGTTTTAGATTCAATAACCAAACTACTTTCAAACTTTACATTTAACAAAAAATATACATGTAGATTTATACTTATAGTATTTATATTTGGAGCTCCTGGATTTCAGTGTTCATTTTTTTTTTTTTATCATTTCTCTGTTTAATTTGTAACAATTGTTACAAATTGTTAACAATTTTTTATTATCAACTGTAAGCCCTGTTTTCCAAATGCCTAATTCAAATGTTGCTTCACTGCTGCAACTCGACTCACTGTGTCTTTCAGTGGCATCTTTTCACCTAAGCAACGGACCAAGTTACTGAACCCTATAGGGGTTGCTGAAACATGATGAGATGAACTATGCCGAAGCAATATGTATCCTCAACCCAAGGAAGCACAAAATGCAGTGACCAGAACCAGCAAGCTCCATCTGCACTCCGTTATGGGCGGGCCTTCACTGGATAAGCCACCAGGAACCCTAATTATACTATATTTTAATTCACTGCAGAATAAGCATTTGAAAAATCTAAACTAAAAAAGTACCTAAAAAGTACACGTCTTCAGGTTATTCATTCTTGGACCATCCAATGTATTTAAATTCTACTTTAGGCATTAATGCATAGTTCCCTTTCAAGTCGAAAATAACCATCAACATGAGATATTGCCGTCAGGCAGCACCGGTAGGCTGAGCTTTTATAGCAAAGCTGCCGATAGGCCCCCACGCCAGCTGCAGTGTAAGCCCGCCCCCCTGGGAGCTTACTTAACTGCGCGCGTGGGGATGCACTTCCTCTTTTGTCTTCAGCCTTGGTACGGTAGGTAATAGATAACAGAGCGAGCTTGTTAACTGATTGTACTCGATAAGCTTTACGCTTGAGAAGCTGGTTAATTACCCCTTCTCTGAGTTTATTTCAGTTACTGTGTTTTAGGATTTATATATTCTTGTTAATATATATATATTTTTCCTTTCGCTTTGCTTCGGCATCGCGTCTTCGTGGTCTCCCGTCTTCCTTTTCTTTGTTATTATTATAATATATAATTATATTATATTTATTATTTGGGTTTTTTGTGTGTATATATATTGTTATATATATTCTTTTTTGTATATTGTTTGGGACGCGTGTTGCGTTGGCCTTAGGCCACGCGCATTTTTGCAGCCTCGGTCTTGCTTAGGCTAGACCGCGTGTGTGTGTGTGTGTGCGTGCAGACCTGCATTGCAGTCTCCCCCCCCACCGCGGCGCGTTCTACCGCCACGTGGCTATTGATATAGCCCCACTGTTCTACACTATACGTAGTGTCTGCTGCAGCGTCCAAACAAAACAAAAAAAAAAAAAAAAAAAAAAGTTTTTTTCCCATACAGTACTAAGGAAGACGACCACCAAGTGCATTAACTGTTGCCCTTATAAGCAGCACAACACCTTGTCTTTCGAGACTCAGACACAGTACTAGAGCACATAGCGTCTCCGCTTTGCGGGTCAGCTGACGTGGATCGTCTGGTGCAGTACACGCGCTCCGGCGCTTTCGGTGTCAGCGCTTAGGCGCCTGGTGTAGCGCTTCGGCGCGTAGTGCTTGGGCTCAGTGCACGCAACGCACCTGTGCACGCACCTCGACGCTCGGTGCTCGGTGCCTCGGTGCACGCACCTCGACGCTCGGTGCTCGGTGCACGCACCTCGACGCTCGGTGCTCGGTGCCTCGGTGCACGCACCTCGACGCTCGGTGCTCGGTGCCTCGGTGCACGCACCTCGACGCTCGGTGCTCGGTGCCTCGGTGCACGCACCTCGACGCTCGGTGCTCGGTGCCTCGGTGCACGCACCTCGACGCTCGGTGCTCGGTGCCTCGGTGCACGCACCTCGACGCTCGGTGCTCGGTGCACGCACCTCGACGCTCGGTGCTCGGTGCCTCGGTGCACGCACCTCGACGCTCGGTGCTCGGTGCCTCGGTGCACGCACCTCGACGCTCGGTGCTCGGTGCCTCGGTGCACGCACCTCGACGCTCGGTGCTCGGTGCCTCGGTGTACGCACCTCGACGCTCGGTGCTCGGTGCCTTGGTGCACGCACCTCGACGCTCGGTGCCTCGGTGCACGTACCTCGACGCTCGGTGCTCGGTGCCTCGGTGCACGCACCTCGACGCTCGGTGCTCGGTGCACGCACCTTTGGTGCACGCACCTCGACGCTCAGTGCCTTAGTGCACGCACTCGACGTTTGTCTTCAGTGCTTGGTGCACGCGCCTCAACGCACCTTAAAGCTGTTCGCTTGGTGCTCAGTGCTTAACGCTCGGCGCTCCTATTACTGGCACGGTACGCTTGGGCATACAACGTGCTGCACCATGTCATTTCACCGCTGTGTCACCTGTGGGACGAAGTTACCGGCTAATGACCCGCATGAGGACTGCGTGTCCTGTCTGGGGCCGGAGCATGCGGCATCTGCTTTGGCAGACAAAGCCTTTTGCACGTTATGTGCAAGTTTTCAGACGCGCACTCTGCGTCGTAGGGCGAGGAGAGCAGTCGGGGATCGCTCCCCTTCATCTGGGTCGTCACACACCCTTTCCTCCCCGCAGCCTTCTTTGGCTTCCCCGCCAGCGAAGCTGCCTTTTTCCAGGAGTTCGCCTTCCCAGGTTACCCCTGGTCAACGATCTCCTGACGTTAGGCGTAAGAGAGACCGCTCCCACAGCCTTTCTGTAAGGCGAGGCCCTTCTCCTCGCGGCGAACGCCCCCGTCAGATCTCGAGATCCCGCTCTAGATCGCCCCGAAGGAGAGGACGTTCCCGTTCTCCTCGTCGCGACAGGCGAGGTGGTGTAACTGAGCTTACTAGTAAGATGTCTCAGTTTATGGACCTTATGATGGGGCAGCAATCGTTGCTCATGTCCCTGGCCACAGCTCGGGCCGCAGAGGAGCCAGTCAGACCGGCTGTCAACCAGCCGATCATCCTACCACAACCCCTGTCCGTTCCAGTTGCGCAACAGGACGCATGGGACGTGGATGCTATCTCTCGAGATGCATCAGAGGGTGAGCCTCTCCACGGAGAGGATAGTGTGGAGGCAGAGCTCACGTCCCACCACTCAGAGTCTGAGATGGAGGTAGGCGTGGATGACTCTTTATGGTCCCTAGTAGAGCGGGCGACTCGCCACCTGGGCTTAGAATGGCCTGCCACTGAAGAGCCTAGGCGCTCTCTTTTTGAGTCGCCTTTGGCACAGGGCCAGCAGTCTAGGACGCTTCCGGCCTTCCCAGACTTTGTTAAGGAGGTGCAGTCCACTTGGGGGACTCCAGCCTCCGCCCCGGCAACCTCGCGTAAGGCGGCTGCCTTTACCATGCAAGGTGCGAGTGAAGCGGGTCTGGCGTCATTTCCGCCAGTTGGCGCTGCGTTCGCAGCGTTGGTGAAGTCACCAACACTCTCTGGGTTGGTGAAAGACCCCACCTGTCCTAACAAGCAGTGCAGGATCACCGAGGTGCACCTCAAGAAGGGCTATTCGGCGGCTACAGAGGCAGTTAGGCTGTCCAATCTGGCCAGCCTCCTCTCAGTTTATCAGGCTGCGCTAATAAAGGATCTCCCAGACTACCCTTCGGTGTCTCTGAGAGCAGAGTTGGGGCTAGTTGCCCAGCTGCTGGTCAAGCTAGCCCAGCTTAACGCGCGGGCCCAGGGCAGGAGCATCGCGTCTCTGGTGGTGGCCAGACGACAGCTCTGGCTCTCGCAGGCGAGAGTCCAGGAGCATGACAAAGCTCCCTTGTTGGATGCCCCAATTACACCGGGGCACACATTTGGCCCAGCGGTGGAAGAGATGTTGCAAAGCTCAGCTAAGGCTAGAGAGGCATCACAGCAGTTGGCTACGATATGGCCGCGTAGGCCTTTCCAGGTCAAACGCCCACAAGAACATCAGTGGCGTAGAGCACCACCGCAACACCAGCCGCGTCCAGGGGGTACTAAGACCTCCCCGGCGGATACAGCAGCGCGTGGCCAAATCCCAAGGGGACGACCGCAGCGCACAGGGTGGCGACCTAGAGGAGGCGGCAGACCACGCCCTCGTGGCGCTGGCCAGGCCCCTCGTGAGCGAGCGAAGCCTAAGCAGCCCTGAGAAAACCAGGCAGCCATTAACCCAACCCTATACTGTTCCACAGCTTCTGTTTTGGCAACAATGCACCAGCGATATCTGGGTGCGCAAAACTATACTCACCGGGTACACCCTTCAGTTCCGGTTAAACCCCCCCCCCTTCAGGGGGGTGGTGGTAACTGTGGTGAAGGACGTGGTTCAGTCCTCAGCTCTGAATGTGGAAATACAGGCATTGCTCAGGAAGCGTGCCATTCAACTAGTAGACCCTGCTCTGACCGACCAGGGGTTCTACTCCAAATACTTCCTTGTGCCAAAGAAGGACGGCGGGCTCCGCCCTATTCTAGACCTGCGTGTACTGAACAAATACCTACGGGTGTTGTCGTTCAAGATGCTCACGCACAGGCACATTGTCCAGTCTGTCCGGCAGGGCGACTGGTTTACCACCATAGATCTGACAGATGCGTACTTTCACGTTCCCATCTGTCCGGGTCACAGGAAGTATCTACGATTCGCATTCCAGAGCAGGGTCTACGAGTTTTGCGTCCTGCCATTCGGCCTGTCTCTAGCTCCTCGAACCTTTTCGAAGTGTATGGACGCCATTTTAGCTCCTTTGCGGGCTCAAGGCGTCCGACTGCTGAACTATCTGGACGACTGGCTCGTCTGCGCGCAGTCAAAGGAGCAGCTGGCACAGCACACAGTGATGGTTACAGACCATCTCCAGCGGCTAGGTCTGAAGGTCAATCCAGACAAGAGCCGCCTCGTGCCCAGCCAACAGACCGAGTTTTTGGGTCTGCATCTGGACTCAGTGTCCATGGAAGCGACCCTATCGACACAAAGAGTTGCCTCATTAGAGCGGTGTCTCTCCCTATTCAGGTTGAGAGAAACAGTCAGCATGGAGCTCTGTCAGCGCATGCTGGGGTTGATGGCTGCCGCCTCGCAAGCCCTTCCTTTGGGCTTACTACACCAGAGACCTCTGCAGGCCTGGTTCAATGCCTTCGCGTTGCACCCGCGGAGAGACAAGCACCGCAGGTTGAGGGTATCCCGAACCTGCTGGGAGGCATTATGCTGGTGGAAAGTTCAGTCGAACATCCGCCAGGGCGTGCGCTTGGGTCCCATCTTCCGAAGGGAAGTTATCACAACCGACGCTTCCAACCAAGGTTGGGGAGCAGTCTGGAACGGGACAGGGACCCGTGGAGTGTGGTCAGGACCCTGGAGGTCAGCCCACATCAACGCTCTGGAACTCAGAGCAGTGGACCTCGCCCTTCGGCACTTCTTGCCAGTGCTTCTAGACAAGCACGTGTTAGTGCGGTCAGACAACACCACAGTAGTGGCGTATATCAATCGCCAGGGCGGATTGCGGTCCCCCGGTCTTCACCGGATGGTAACGCGGCTGTTGCTCTGGGCTCAACCGCGTTTAGCCTCTCTGCGTGCAGTTCATCTGCCGGGCAGAGTCAATTACGCAGCGGATCTCCTGTCCAGAGGAGGTCCTCTTGCGGGCGAATGGCGTCTTCACCCTCGGGTGGTAGAGCGCATCTGGGAATGGTTCGGCACAGCGCAAGTCGATCTCTTCGCTTCGCGAGAGACCACGCACTGTCCTCTATGGTTCTCGGTGAAGGACCTCGACAGCCCCCTGGGGGTGGATGCACTGGCTCACGAATGGCCGCCAGGGCTCCTGTATGCCTTTCCACCGATTCCGATGCTCCCCGCCTTCTTGGAGAAGGTCAGGGTAGAGCGAGCGACAGTGATTCTGATCGCTCCTCGGTGGCCTCGGAGAATATGGTTCCCGAGTCTAGTGCAATTACTGCACGGCCGCCCGAGGGAGCTCCCTCTGCGGGCGGACCTGTTGTCCCAAGCTCAAGGAGAGCTTTGGCATCCGAACCCCAAACTCATGCAGTTATGGGCTTGGCCCCTGAGCGGGAGCGCCTGTCAGCCTTAGGGCTTTCGACTGCAGTTATATCGACCATCCAGAGTGCGAGAGCGCCCTCTACTAGGTCGCAGTATGCGTATAAGTGGCAGTTGTTTCAGAGTTGGTGTCTGGCTGAGAGCCACGACCCAGTCTCCTGTCCTATGGCAGTAATATTGCAGTTTCTGCAGAAACTGCTGGATGAAGGGAAATCTCCTTCTACACTTAAAGTGTATTTAGCCGCCATTTCGGCTTGTCATGTACGCATTGACGGTTTATCACCTGGTTGCCATTTTTTGGCATCTCAGTTTCTGAAAGGCGCAAGACGCTTGCGGCCTCCAAGAACGACCAGTTTACCGTCTTGGAGCCTTGATGTGGTGCTAGAAGCCCTTACCAAGGCACCATTTGAGCCTCTCCACAGCGTGGATATGAAGCTCATATCTATTAAGACTGCATTTTTGCTGGCTGTGGTATCAGCAAAACGCGTGAGCGAGTTACATGCACTTTCAGTGCATCCTTCTTGTACTCGTTTTGCAGGAGACGGTTCTAAGGTCTCCATGCGCCCTAATCCGGCCTTTTTACCAAAGGTTATATCCCCGTTCCACATGAACCAGTCAGTCGAGTTGATGGCGTTCCATCCTCCTCCTTTTTCTTCCCCAGAGGAAGAGCGGTTACACATGCTCTGCCCCGTGAGGGCATTGAGGTGTTATATTGACCGTACAAGGACTGTGAGGCAGACAGAACAGTTGTTCATATGCCATGGTTCTAGATCTTTGGGTCAGCCGCTGTCTAAACAGCGCCTTTCCCACTGGATAGTGGATGCTATTAAATTAGCGTATGAATCTGCAGGCCTTCCGCCACCAGGGCAGTTGAAGGCGCATTCTACTAGGGGTATGGCGACATCCTGGGCCCTCTTTCGAGGGGTGCCGGTGTCTGATATTTGCGCGGCAGCCAGTTGGGCTACGCCGCATACTTTCATGAGGTTTTACAGGTTAAATGTACTGGATTCCTCTGCTCCACTGTTTGGAGCATCTGTTTTACACTCTATGACGCCTCAGGATGCGGACGTATAGAGTGGTAGATAGCATGGTGTTGACTGTTCCACCTTTAAGACAGGTGTCATTACGAGCATAGACGCTGAGGCGCAGCTCCGCATATGCCTAGATGTACTGCCTACGCAGTTGCGTTATGACGTAAGTCTGTCCTACTGCCGAGAATCCTCCCTCGCGACAGCTAGGGTACACTGTATCCCATGTTGATGGTTATTTTCGACTTGAAAGGGAACGATAGGTTGCGGATGCAACCCCGGTTCCCTGAAAGAGAAAATAACCATCAAGCTGCGAGGTCGCTCCGGTAGCCTTCACGGCCTGAAGAGCAAAAGAGGAAGTGCATCCCCACGCGCGCAGTTAAGTAAGCTCCCAGGGGGGCGGGCTTACACTGCAGCTGGCGTGGGGGCCTATCGGCAGCTTTGCTATAAAAGCTCAGCCTACCGGTGCTGCCTGACGGCAATATCTCATGTTGATGGTTATTTTCTCTTTCAGGGAACCGGGGTTGCATCCGCAACCTATCGTTCTGCAGTGTTATTCTTTTTTCCAGTGATAAACCATCACTTATAAAACAACTAACGTGAAATACTCTAAACAGCTGGGGCTCAGCTTTCAACAACCGCTTTCAGTGCCGACCTTGGAGCACAAAATAAAACGAATCAAACTGAACATTACAAATTACACATAAGGTATCCCCATTTGTTATAAATATAACTATTTCCTTCAGACTGCTGGAAGAGCAAATGGAATCGGTCTTTACATCTGCTTATACAGTATCACACCTCCATGTACTGTAAGACAAGAGACAACAGTCTACAAGGAAGTTGGGTTTTAAATGTTTTCCAATTAGGTACTGTAGTACCTCTTTTTTAATACAGATGGCAACTTTTCATTTTTTATAAACTCTAGAAGCACTTTTAGCTTGTGCTAATGAGAAATCTTGGTACACTCTTCTGCACAGCTTAAATAAAGGGGGTTCTACTACTCACACATACCATTGTGAATGAGTAGCACAATAATAGATTTAGACTCAAGTTTAAGCTTGGGTCGTTGTTTTACAGATTACATTAAGACTTCTTGCCAAAACGTATTTCCGAATACTTGAGATATAATTCTACAGTGAGCTAATTTATGATGTATGATTTACACAAATCATGAGATATAGTAGAACGTGTTTTTAGTTTTTATAGCAACATTCATCATTTCAGAACCACTTTGCAGTAAGTAGCTGTATAGTGCTGCAGTATATATTAAAGCATATGCGAACGTCAGTATGTATGTAAGATTTCAATCAGATACTGGATTAAAGGAGAGGGATCCAGCCCACCTCAGGGGGACCGATTGCTGACAGCAGCAGGCTCTATCTGTTTGGATCAGTCACAGCCTCTGTAAATGGAGAAGCCGGGGTGTTTATTTGGGACTCCAGTGGAGCGAATCCCTGTAAGGGTGGCCCCTAATAAGCACAGGGGGTTACCTTTCTAGTGACAAAGCAAACAGAAGAGGTGTTCAACCCTCTCTATTAGGGTTGAAAGGAACTCTGTCACAAACCTCAGCTCATTTAAAACTGCATGGCAACATTCTGATATATGAATATGTGGCCTTTCATACTTCATACCTAATTCCAGTAATTTTTATACAATAAGAGACAGGGTCAGCTCTCATACAGTACTGTATTAACTTATCATGTGGGTAATTGACAAAGTGCCCTGCCTTAAGCAGTCAAAACTGTTCAGTCCCTTTGGTGGCAGGGTCATTTAACATCCAATGTTCATTATTGTCTATGACTCTCATAATGGTGTCTGCATTTCTTTTCTCCTCCGTCCACTTCCTCTGCAATGGTGGTTTGAGTTAATCTACTCAGGCGTAGTTCTTTCATAAATTTCTTATGAATAAACACTTGTTTTCACTGCATCTCTGGTGGTCCTCTCCCATTCTTCCTATGTCAACTGTCCACTATAATTAAGAGCATGTGTGCTATTAGGACCTAATTGGAAACTCCTTAAAGTTAAGATTTCCTGAAATGGAATTGGTGTGTTGGCATAATCTCCACTGCCTCTATACCCCTCATTCATGTATCAATTCGTAAACGTGTAGTTTTTGTATTTTATTTTTATTTTTTTTGGTAACAATAGCCTATGACAGAGAGCGAATGAATCCTAGTCAACAATCTCCCTCCCGACCTGTGAGGGCACGGTATAACAGGAACAGTGTGCCCTGGACTGGATGGTTTGACAGTTCATTCCAGGGTCAGTCGGAAGTCGGCCATCCAGAAAGGGAGTGGTCACAATACCAGAAGTCATCACCTTAATGCGGTAGGCGATGTGTCAGTCATGGATTGTAGAATACGTGTTTGCACTCGCTACCAAAGGGGGCGTGACTGAGGGTATATCAGGGAATGTGGCGAAGCAATCTGTTATGTTTTGTTTTTGTTATGGTTACGATAGGACCTGAAAGAGAACTGTGATTTAACCGTGAGTGTTTTTCTTGTTGTTTTGCCTGTCTTAATTGTATTTGTCATTGTTAGACAGCTAAACTATCCGGGAATTGTCCCTAAAAGCCAGCACCAACCCCACACTACACCACTGTTTCGCTAACTGCTGTATAATTCACCACTTGCACTAAGAACACTCACTACTGGACTTGTGATCATGTGTGTATATAGTGTGTGTCTGTATTAGTGTTATTATTTTGGGACTGAACCCCATGGGTTTTAACTGTGCCACACACATCATTGTGTAGGGCCAGTTACTACTATTTGCAGCACAAATAGAGCTGTTTTTTACAGTGAACTGTGTTGTGTTTATTATTACTGAGCACTGCAAACCACTTTGCCACATAGCCCAAAAGCACTTTACAATCTAAAAAACAAATGTGCATTCATTTTTGAGGAAAAACTATAACAAACATTTCTGTTACTTTTCTGTTTTACTTTTAATATAACATTTGTATGCTTGACTTAGTTTCCTCAGAATGTATGACTGAATGTTAAATCTGGATTAAAAGCAAGCTATCATTGACCTTTAAGCACATTTTAGCAACAGTTAAAAACCATGTACTATTAGCTGAGCATAGCAGTATACATGCCAGTACATATTAATATTCCAAATCCAGACCATTAATGATCCTATATGTTAACATCTCAAAATCAATTCAACAGGGAGTTGGTGAAGTGTCTTCAAACTTGGTGCGATGTGTCAGCACTCCTGCAATTCATGGAGCAAAAATACTCACTATGTCTGCGCTACACAGAGTCACAGAGTGACCGTACGGCTCTTAAATTCCCATCCCAAAGCATTATGGTTCTTACCATCCTGCAAGCAAAAACAATTGGTATTAAATGTAAGTTTAAAAATAAATAAATAGTCCATGTGACAGGATAGCGTTGCGGGCCCAGGTGTTAGACAGGACCAGACTCAGAGGCAAGGAAGGATGCAGTTTAAGTGCTAACGCACACTAGGAGCAGCCACATTCCCACATGCTTTTGGCAGGGACAGGAATTAACCCCATCCCTGCCAACCACTACCAAAATACCACAAAACACCATTTACAGACAGGGACTTGCCCTGCCACAGTCCAAAATTGTTGAACTTTGAATTATGTGGTCACCCTACTGTACCTTAGAATGAATGCTGAGTTGATAGTCGCCTTACGTTAGATAGTAATCATTGCAGTGTGGAGTATTGAACAGCAGCAGAGTTAAAGAGCTGGCTGCTCTGTATTCCAATGAGTGTGGCCTTTAGGTTGCCATTAAGCAGAGGCTAGGGTAAGATTTCTGTAGAACTTGTTGCTTGATGCCAAATAAACTCTGGCATGCGGTGGGTAACCCGAGCCGCTGGCTGAAAGGGTCAGTCACTCGGAGCTGCTCTCAGCACCCCCTCCCCCGTCCACCCGCCCTCCCGGGGCTCCATTACGGGGAGATGGTTACAAATCATTACCCTGCTAACGAGGTCACGGGACACCAGTCCACAACTCCCATGGACAGAGGACCTGAACCGTATTATATAAATCTAAAATAAACTAATAAAATGCATATGAGTTCATAACTTGTATTTGGTTTTACAATATTGTCAAATATCAAATACATTTAAAAAAAATGTGTATTAAGCAACACATACAGTAGTATGTCATATAACCCCAAATTGTATTGTTTGTACTGAATTAAGTTAACATGGTATTTCACATAATTCCTTAATTCCACATAAAACCCAATGGAATGGCTGGCTGGTATTCAGTTCCTTTAGGTATTTCATGTTATCACCATAACTAGGAAACTCGCGTTGCATGCATAAGCTGTTTAGAATCAGAGGATAGTTAAAAGAAACACATAAAGGTCCAGGTTATACACAAAGGCTAAAAAAAGAGAGATGTCACATATTCTCGAGTTAGAATTGGATCCAAGAATCATCGGTGTAGTTTGCATATACTGTACTTTACCCAGCGCATTGAATGTTGTCATACCATCACTATGGGATCAATGGCTCATACCATAGCAGATTCCAAGTAAAGCACCACTGATTTTACAGTATTACCACTGCTGTAGCAGATCACAACTGTATCATCATATCATTATAATGGGATCTTAGCCATGCCCTCACAAATCCAGACTTTTAATAACATAGCTGCGATTTTGCTATAATGTAAAGGCTGTGTGTAACAGGAAGGGTATACAGTACATGGTGCTAGAGATTGAATTGGAAAGTGATGAATTACCAAGGGGTTGTAGAAATTGCCTAGGGGAAAATCCAGATTTGACATGCAGTCTATGTTATTTTTCTCATGGGGCTCAATGATTCAGACCACCTTTAACAAATATTCAAAAATACAATTAAAATGTAATGTACAACAGGTGTAAAGTGCACCCCTAACCAGTTTTAAACAAGCACACATGGTCCTAATGACACATGCGGTTAAATAGATCATCGTTTAAACCATGGGATTATTGGGTATTGGGGAAACATTTCATTCACAGAGTGGACATTGGTCCAATTGCTCTCCTGCTTGAGAAAAGACCTGTAGAAATTTTTTAAAAGATGGGGGCTAGGTGGTGTTGCAAGATAAATCATTAGCCTTTCATCTCTGGGGGCCTGGGTTCAAGATAGGGCGTCTTAACTTCAGTGGACAGTGGGCTTCTCATCCTGGACAGGGGGTTTATATCCAGCCTGACTAGCCAGTGCGATAATGCCTTCCACAGGGAATGTAAAACATTTGGTCTCTTTAAATGTTTGGTCCAAATCTCTGTTCACCAAAGCTGTGAAACTGATTAGTTACAGTAATTAGCTGAGTTCATGCTTGCGGTGTCCAGCGTGAACCAATCTGTTTTAATTAGTAAACATTAGCCCTCCCTCCCCCAATATCTTCCTTGGGGACACATCACTCAACAGAGGGCACTGATGGAAAAGATAGGATGTATTGCTTTGGCTGAACCGCCATAGAAACTCACAGCAAGTAAGGGGGCCAGTCAATTGCAAATCCAACAGACTGCAGTAAACTTGTGTCTACCCTGCTGAAAATTCCTGGTGAGCTGGTGACTAGTAGGGAATTTAGTGAACACAAATTTGGATTTAATTTACAGTATTTACTGGTTACACAGTTTGTCTATAAAAACAGGGTTACAGAAACTAGATCCATTGAAGACGCCAAGAAACCAAATGTATATATTTGCTGTAAAATAATGAACTCCTTAGTGGCTACTTCAGCCTATAGCCTCAAGTCTAATCACACCCATTGCAAAAATACATCAGCTTTGGAAGTCATTAGTTCTTTGTATACAGCCTTCTAAGTCTGCTTCACTATGTTACATTTGGTGGTAGTGATGGGATAACACTTTAGTTGTACGTGTTTTTTAAAAAATTTTATCAAGCAAAAATGTATACTGGGAACAGGTATAGATGTGGGTTTGTTTGTTTCTCTTATATAAGTTACAGCATGAAACAGGCTTTTCATTAGTGTGCTGTTTAGGGCGTTGGCTAAACACACCTGCATAGTATGCATATCTTGCGCCTGTAAAACACTCACTCCTGCCTTGAAATTATACAGCCATTTCATCCTTTAGCCTGAATGGGTGCAAATCCCACTCCAACACAGCAGTTAAAACATTTTTATTGTTTTTAATTTAAATGGAACAGGTCTCACACATCTCTTGAGCTCATGCAATTGGCCCGGGGGCACTGTTAGAGTTTAAAGAAATTGTTTGTTAATTGCCAGCCAAGCTTGTGAGTCCAGGTCAATTCGTCTGGGTGTGAATCACACAGTAAGAATGCATACAGAATGCTTTACCACCTGCTCTGACACAACACTTTATCAAACCGGCCTCTGGATTCGATACATTCTACATGATCCAGACTCCATGCTTCTAACACACTGATTTAATGGTTATTAGGGATACAGAAATGAAGCTTTTGACTTTATCGCCAAGTAGTGCAGCTTGATTTAAAAAAACTATTAGAATAAATGGTTAAAGTGCAAGTACTGTAGCTTCAAAAGTCATTTTATTTAGTCTTACCTTTGTATGATGTTTAAAATCTTTCTGATGTTTCTCCAATGTTGAATATTTCATCATTTTTCTCTCTGTTGAACCCAGCTCCTTTTGAGTACTTTGTGATTCTAAAGAATGGAAATGATGTGGTAACCTTTCAACTTCTTTTGGACACACCTTCTTCATAGTTTTATGGGACCCGCAGAATTAAAAGGTCAATGCATCATGAGGAGCTGGCAACTACAATTCAACAGGCACCGACCATGGCAAGAATATTGTGATACAGAGAAAAAATATTACAATTAAATATTGGAACTCTCAGAGTGAGAACATTTGTAAAAATCGCCATTAAACGATAAAGCCTTCGATTGATGATCATCTCAGCTGCAATATGCATATCCCTGGTCAGAACTGGTAACAAAAAAGACTTTCTTTGGTTTCTGATTTAACAGCTTTTAATAGGTTGTGCTGGAGAGTTGTTTATTTGAGGAGTTCAATGAAGGGAAGTGCCTAAAATGTGGAAGTTTTTTTTTTTTCTGTGGTGAGTGAAGGATTAAGCCATAAATCCCAGCACACTGAGATATTTTACAAAGTGTGTTAAGTTGATTACTAGCTGGTCTAAACAAGGGGAATTACATAATAATGTGTCATTGTGATTAAAATGTTGTATCAGTTATTATTATTTATTTCTTAGCATACGCCCTTATCCAGAGCAACTTACAATTGTCACAAGATATCACATTATTTTTACATACAATTACCCATTTATACAGTTGGGTTTTTACTGGAGCAAGCTATGTAAAGTACCTTGCTCAAAGGTAGAGCAGCAGTGTCCCCCACCTGGGATTGAACCCACGACACTACGGTCAAGAGTCCAGAGCCCTAACCACTACTCCACACTGCTGCCAGTTACCACCATTTACATAATTCACTGAATCTACAGTATCCTTATTGAGGTTTACCACAATACATTTTCAGTTTAGTAGTTAACACACTTTACTATAATATGTACTATTATTTACAATACTTATTTGACATGCTTGCCTCTGTATTACCATGCATTCATTATGACTTTTATGGTTTTATCCATTGTTTGCCATCTGTTCTTGGTTGTCTATTCTTTACTTCCACTATGCTTCACTACTCATTGCTGTGTTTTTACCATGGTTTAGTGCAGTAAATTATCTAAAAGGAAAGCAGTGAAGGATTCACACCATACCTTTAAAACATTAACATTAAGTTTCTCAATGCAGTCCAAGCATGACACAGACGATGTCCCCATTTGTATGGAGAGCAGAGATGTCCCTACAGCTGCTCTTGCTGAACCAGGGCCTTTATTCCCAGGAAAAGCAAAAGGTAATGAAATATTCATGCCAGCTGGGACAGTGCCATGGGAACTTGCAGGTTAAGGGCGATTAGAATGCTATTGATAATGAGCTAATTCGAGAACCAAAGATACTCTCCATAGCTTCCGTTGCAAAGGCGGCAGGGAACTAATGGTGGGAGGGAAAGAGACAAGGAAAAACCAATGCCACGGTTTGTTGCACCCCTCAGCAACACTGAAAATGCAAAACAAGCCCATTGACTGTGCGCCTGTTCTCAAGCTGTAGGGAAGAAGGGTGGTTTGATAAAGATGCAGGGAAAACAACTTAATACAACCCCTGGTTAATTGAATCACCCGCACATTGTAATCAAAACTGGCACTCTCTTTGTTATTCAGCCAGTTCAAGGACCAAGGCAGCCTCTCCTCCTCTAACTTGTACAGAAAATCACTCAACACCAACACCAGTAATATATTTAAATACAACTAAAAACTGTTGAAATTACGTCACACTATCAGAAACTTGATATAGATCATATTGTTTTTCATTATAATTTTACACACTTTACATTTTTACCATCCTTCCCAATGTTCTCCAAATGGAGTATGTTTCATTTTGGCCCTACTTTTCATCCTAGTCCCTTTATATCTGGCTATATTTTGTTATGTTTGGGAACCATTCATAGAAGATTGTTTCTTCAGCCAACAATCTTTTTGTACCAGAAGCTAGCAGGTTAATTTTAGCCTGAGACCAATACAATCTGACAAAAGAATTTTGAAAGCCCAGTGCCTGTGTCTGGTCTCTAAGGTATTACATTTTGTTTTCCTAACCAAGAACAGATTCCCTACCTTGTGGACAGTCGAACAGCTTGTCCCTAAGGATACTCATTCTCGCCTCCTGTCTCTCTGACTCAGCCATCGCTGTATCTATTAAGACAAATAAACGCTTGCATCTCACAGTGTCACTGGCGAGCAGACCTGGCTTTCCAATGTGTTTTAACTTTCCAACTGTTCAAAGTTTTCATTGCAGCTGCTGCATTTGAAACTATATAACAACAGCTGTTGTATAATATCTCTTGACTCCCCTTTTTCCATCAAGGCTTCCTGTGGGTTCCCTGAATTCATCAACTCTGCAAGAACGATATTCATGAACATGCACTGCCTTTCATTTGATCAGGTTTGAGATCCTTATAGAAGTCGAAATAAAAGTTAATAGCTGATGGTATGCCCTTCTCTATCTCTTGCTCACAGGCTCAAAATCCACCAGGGGAGGTGACAGTGCAGTTGTAGTTAACCATCATGGAAAGGATTAGATTTACTGAAGTGGAAATTCAATATGGCTTCAGGACTTCTATCTAACCTCTTGCCTCTCTGTCCTCTTTCTTGGTATCTAATCTATCCCCCAAATTGTATTTATTTGTTGCCATTTTTTTGTTTGCTTTTTGTCTTAAACTAAAAGAATGTTGAGAGGGAAGACTGGTGTCTAAGATTTACATCCTTTGCTGTTTCTTTCACATGACCATGTTTAGGACTAAATTGTACTAGTTGGCATCCAATTAAAGCCATGGTGCTTTACTGGAGAGACTAAGTCCTGCAAACAATTTTTCTGCAAAGCTTAAGGATCTGCCTGGTGACACAAGCTGTACCAAAAGTCTAATAACAGACACTGTCTACTTAGATTGTTTAGGTCACCTCAGATACACCTGAAATTCAGTTCAACCTCTCTGGAGGCTATTGCTTTTTATTGCTTGTAAACACTCCTCACACACTGTTTCTAATGTGTCCATAGGATTTAGACTTGCTAGGATGATAGAAATCCTCATAACTCACTGTGCATTGTCTTGGTCAATACAGCTTGTTCACAATACTTGCATGTCCTGTCTGGATTATTGTGTCTGATTCTGCTCACATGTTACTACCTATTTCAGCTGTCATCTTTCCCTTTCAG
Organism: Acipenser ruthenus; assembly: GCF_902713425.1. Classification (NCBI taxonomy): domain Eukaryota; kingdom Metazoa; phylum Chordata; class Actinopteri; order Acipenseriformes; family Acipenseridae; genus Acipenser; species Acipenser ruthenus. The sequence continues at coordinate 9,504,428 of NC_081204.1, read as the reverse complement.
TCGCCTAACTAAGTGAACCAACGATGTGTCCTTAAGTACAGGATAAAGTGACAACGCCACTGACATTCATTCTGAAGATGTTGTAGGTTAACGTTAGTTCTGAATTCTTCTTATTTTTTTAAGAGCAATATTAAACTTACGCTCATTTTTACTACCTGGCAGCTGTGTTTGAAGGGCCAATACAGGGAGAGAGACTGAGAAATGGTATATATTAAATCCTCAAGGAAAAAAAAAAAAAAGAAAAAAGAAATGTAAACTCTAGAAGTGCAGCTGCTCTCTTTGCAGTTAAAAGAAAACTGGCTCCCCTTGTTCCTCACTCACTCTCTGTCTCTCCTTTCTCCCCTTTATTTCAACTCCCATAAATATTTAGCAGGAAAGAAGAAGAAAAAATCTGCACAAGTCATTTTCAAGTGCCGCCTTTGATCTGGTTGAAAAAGCAGCAAGTCAAAAAGGCAGAAAAATATATATTTTTTGTTTTTAAATAATTAAAGCCTATAGAGTATGACTCTGCTTCAAACTGGCTGTGACACAAACTGTTGAAACAAAAGCTTCCTAACCCTCCCCTGCTGCCTGGCTTTCTGATTTCATGATTATTCGGAAATGACAAAAAAAAGCATTTGGGGATTAACTGGGGACTGGCAGGGGTTTGGTGCCTGTAGTTAGCAGCAGTGACTTTTTTTTGTTTCAGGAAAGAAAGGAACGTGGAAAAACACTGGGGATTTATATCTGGAAAGTGAAGAGAGAGAAAGAGAAGATTAAGAGATTGAAATAATGAGAAGTCGGGGACCTATTTTTTAATTTTTTTTCTTTGCAAACAGTGTGCTGTGACAGAGTCTGAATGGTGGACTATACTCCCTACGCTGACAATCTCTGACAACCCAACTCCCTTGCTACAATAAGCCTTTACATCAGATGTAATCCATACGTTGAATAATTTATGAATATATAGTACTCCTAGGAGTTACAAATGGCTTTCTCTCCCGATATGCTACTAGTGTTTAGTGCCCAATATTGTTTTAAAAATGTTGTTTACATATTTAACTCTTTCAGCAAAAAGTACACTAAAGACTACCCAAGGCTAACTAATGTAATGGTACCAGTATATAATACTGAAAAAGAAATCTTTCATAGACTGCAGGTTTGCAGCTTTGAAAGAGTTAAGAGGGATGTTAAAGGGGGAAAATATAGGTGCTTCTTATAACATGATCTCAGTATTACAACATTATTATTATTATTATTATTATTATTATTATTATTATTAAGTGTAAAGGGATTCCATTTTTTATTTCTGTTTTGTTTCCTGAGAAAATATATACGCGATTAGGGAGTTACACAAAAGTTGTGGCAGCTGCCTACTTGACATTATTCATAACAGGGTTGATTCAATAGTGATATAGTCGTGGTGAATTTAAATACTACCATTGTTAAGATCATTGAAACAGTTCTCTTTGTGTACCAAGGTTATGAAAATCTAAGATTTAAAAGTGTATGTGAGTCACTTTAGAGTATTTCATTCAGTAAAAATATATACAGATCATAAGGGAGGATCCAATCTTAATTATTTCAATTACAGCAATATTTACAACTACCCTCATTTTGATGAACTGAATAGACACTTACAAAATGTAGACTGCAAATGTCCAAGATGGTCACACTTCATTCAAAGGTAAAATACTGACTTATACACGGATGACATATCATAGGAATATTACATACTGTATTTCATTAATTCATTTTCAAATTCACATGGAACTGCTGTCATTCTTTGAAAGTGTTACATATGTGAATGACTGTTTTTGAATCTCTGTTGAGGCTATCATTGATGTGTCAATGAGTGTAGTGTCTGCCCCTGTGCTCCCTGTGCTCCAGCTGTGGCTCAGGTGTCCTGTCTGTGCAGTGTGTCCCTCCATTTCCACAGCTGTTTCCTTCAAACCCTTGGCTGGGGGGTGAGTACATGGCCAAAATACAAAGGGTCAGGGTAGCTTTAATGATGAAAATGGGGATTTGGAAGAATGTAAAATTGAATACAAATAAAGACACCTCGTTATTATAAGTGAGACAGCTTTGAATCAGCAAAAAAAGATCATGTTTTCTTGAGAGAATTTGAAGGAGGAAAGTAATTTCCTGAAAAAACAATGACTTCATATCTAATAAAAACCTTTCTTTCAGTGTGCCAATATTAAAGTCATTGGGTCAGTGGGCCCTATTTTGAAGCAAATGCAAAGGGAAACGCGAATTTTAAATTTATAATACAGTACTCCATCGTTATAAGGCAAATGTTTAACAGCTCCCATTTGCCTTGCAATGCCATTCAAATGCACCATCCCTGTAGCTGTCAAAAGTTGACATTGTGGGTTTCTCAGTTTAACATTTTTGATAAGTAAAACAAAAGGGTTTAACATGTAATTAAGTACACCTGAACCCACTGTAAAATTGTGCAGGACCACACCAACATTAATATCTGTGCTTCTTTTTCCATTTGAGAGACATGTGTGTGTTTGCGTGTGTTAAGGAGGGGAAGTGATGGGCAGATTAAACTGTAAGATACCATTGAAACACTGATAAATTATTCTGCTGGGACATCAACTAACAAACAAAAAACCCAGATGTTTCTCTCAGAAAATGTGAATGTCTTTGTTCTAAATTGACAAAATGTTAAATAAACCATGGAAATGTTAAGATAATGTTGTTGTAGCTTTGAACCTTCTATTTACCAGCGATATGGAAACATACTCTAATTCCCATACCCAGTGCGAAATTCCCTGGCGGTTTACACAACGTGTGTCCATTGTTTAGCCGAAGGGTCCGAATCACCCAGCTCATGGATTCTAAAATAATAATATTATCTGCAGGATGGTCTGCAGGATGGATGGTGTTTGTGAAAACCTTCAGAAGTGACAGCAGTTGACCCTGGAGCCCTCACTTTTGGAAACTTTATGAACTGTTGATTTCCTTGTGAAAAGCAGTAAGAAACATACATTTATTGTACAGATTTTTTGCTGGTAAACTAATTTGTATTTCAACTGGTGTATTGTAAAATGAAATTGTGCTCTCTACCAAAGCTTATAGAAATTACATAATATAGAATATACCTCCTCATATCTGCCTCATACCATCAGCGGTTAGTAACCGAGTAAAAGATCTGATCTGTCTACAGAGTAAATGCAGCAACAGGGGATCCTGGTAAATAACCCAGCTTAGTATCTGTTGCTTGTTCTTTCTGGTAAGGGGCCCTGTCCAGCATGACTACTGCAAGGGTCATGTCTTCCTATATCGTTAATATATTTAGTTGCATGAAAAAATGCAATGATTCACTGATGCTGATTTCATTAATTTATGTGCTTGACCTGAGTCAATATCAGATGAATTGCAGGACTATTATGTCACTATAAACTGGTGTTTTGACACATTATGTTATGTGCAAAACACTACATGTAATCCCCATTCTGCAATGTTTTCTGAAACCAAAAATATATCAGATATGGGCTCCCGAGTGGCGCATCCAGTAAAGGTACTCCACGTGGAGTGTGGGGTGCGCCTTATAGCCTGGAGGTCGCCGGTTTAAGTCCAGGCTATTCCACTGCCGACCGTGGATGGGAGTTCCCAGGGGGCGGCGCACAATTGGCCGAGCACCGCCCGGGGAGGGGGGCTTAGGTCAGCCAGGGTGTCCTCAGCTCACCAGGCACCAGTGACCCATGTAGACGGGACAGGCGCCTGTGGGCCTGCCTGTAAGTTGCCCAGAGCTGCGTGGTCCTCCGACGTTGTAGCTCTGAGGTGACTGCATGGCAGGTCTGCAGAGTGAAAAGAAGCTGACGGCACACGTTTCGGAGGACGCGTGTGTCCGTCTTCGTTCCTCCCGAGTCAGCGCGGGGGTGGCAACAGTGAGCCGGGTTGAAATAAACAATAATTGAGCTTACTAAATTGGGGAGGAAATAAGAAAAATAATTGGCAATTCCAAATTTAAAAAGAAAAAAAATATTAATGTTAGTACATTACCAGAAAAGTATTATATTTTAATGGCTAGTGTTCCTGTTTTGATAGGTGGACATGGTAAATAACATTTAAATAATGATAAATACAATTTTAGGTAAGGACCTGAATCTGAAGCTTGTTAAAATGGGTTTCTCAAACTCTTTTACACTAATGAATAAGAATACATATTCATTTAACCATTACATAAGAGACAGATTGAATATATTATATCTGCTGATTATAGTAGTGTCACTGCTGATTATAATTAAGTGTGCCTTTGACTCCTTCCAGTCACACTGTCTACTACAAGGATCACTTAGTTCTGAAAATACACTCTCCGTAGTTTTTGTTTTACAATGGGATTAAAAGGCATGCAGATTTTCTTGCAAATACAAACCGAATACTTAATTCAGATTTAATCTTTTTGGAAAAGGCAATATTCAAATTCAATTACGAATCTGAATACAAATTTGAGTTCAGGCTGAGCCTGGTACTAATTAAATCAGTTGGAGTCAAAACATGGGTTTATGGTTCATTTTGCCCGTGGGAAAATGCATTGAGAGGCAAGTCCCCCACTGAGTTGTTAAAGTGAGTGCACGCAGGACCCCACTGGAAACAAGATGGGGCGTCTTGGTTTGGCTACTCAGTGTAAATAACACAATGAAATAAACCAGTGGTCTCCCGTCCGCAGCTGTTCCGGGCAGGTTTTTTATTAGTTGTGGCTTGACATTTTGCTCCAGTTGTGCAGTAATGAGCAGTCTCGGTGTGAGTAATGGTCCAGGTAAGAGTGGGAATGGTCCCCCTTTATGGAGAGTAGTAAAATATGAAATTAGAGTCATTAAACTGATTGATAGCCAGTCAAATGCAAACTATGTGGCTACTGGTTACACAAGAACTGCAATTGCGAAACTGAACAAAAATAAAAAGTGAGAAAAAAATCAAGTTTTTTTTTTTTTTGACTGATGGCATCTTAATTAGGAACTTTTAGGAACTAAATCCCTAAGAGCATGGTAATGGGTGTCCAACTAGCCTGAGTGTCTGTGCCCCAAACTGGAACTGTAAATGGAAAATCATACAACAAGCGCAATCCAAAATGACTGGTAACTGATAGGCGAAGGCGACAGCTGCAGAGGATTTTGACAATCCACACAATAATGGTTCAGTTCATTTTTGATTGAACCACATCAGGAACCACATCTTGATGCACATTCTTTCCACTATCTACCTCTAAGGTACTACCTTCCTCACCCCAGACTCACTGAGCTATCAGGTTCTCTCTCAGCAGATACACTGGCACATGAAGGCCCTAGGCAGGAAATGTTGTGACTGGAGAGCTCATTAGACAGGGTCCTGCTTGAGAGAGGGCTGAGACATTGCCTGCAGGGACTCTGCAATGAGAATAGGCAAGGAGGCTTGTGGCTTCCATGGGCAACTCTCCTCGCCATAAAGTGTATCTGTAAAGACCAGAAGGAAGCATGTGTGCTTTTACAGCATCAATATTAAAAAAATGCCTACACCAATGTAGAATACAAATCTTCCAGTTGTCTTTAACTTGTCCCTGAAGACTAAAAACATTCTTTATTTAGTCTTCCGTTGTGCATCTAAATGAACTTAATTAACTTGGAATACATGTTTGACTGTTTAAATATTTTTTCTGCCTTTAATAGGTCAGTTTTTACTGTCTATATGCATTTGTGCGATGGATGCTACATAACTGTAGATAATGATCACACCAACAATGGGCCAGACATTCCTAAATATTTAGCAAACACCTAACAAGCAACACAGCCCACCTCTCCACGTGTGCAAACCTTCACCAACACTAAATCTGAAGCAACTGCATCTTGACTATGTGGATTAATCTTATATTAGCCCTGAGAATAATAAAATACAAAGAGATGGCGAATGTCTTATACATGCGTGATCAGATTACAGCTAGCTATGAAAAACTCTCTGTTGCTTCAGCAAATTCCCCTATTTTTACAGTAAATTTTTACACATCATACAAGAGTAAACTGCATTTGAAGTTTTACTGGCAGTACCTAGTACTCACTATATACAATACAATAAGAAACAAAAACATGTACTGCGGAGAACAAAGTCAAGTAAGGGAGGTTTCCTGTAAAGTAATCACACATAAACCCCAATCAGGGGAGGGAATCAGGAGACAGTAAAAATTGGAGGTGTACAAAATATGTGTTTTGTGTAAAAATGGTGTCTACCGCTTAAGGCATTGCCAGTGACTCTACTAAATGTAATGTACAAGACTATTGATTAAATAACATTGATAAAACATTGTGTACCTGTACCAGTAATCCCTAATCTTTCAGTGGGGATATCACCCTAAAAATGTCAGCACCAAAAACCAACATCTCTGTCCAAGGAGAAGGAGAAGGCTAACAAAAACAAATGGGCCTTATTTTCCACTTATCTGTAATGATACGGCATTATGTATTTTTGTAATGTCAAAAATGATGCTATAATCACACTTCCTGTAATTACACCTATTTCATATTTTCATTTTACACTTCAATAGACATTATTTTCAGATTATATGTCTAACTGAAGAGTCATTTTTAACATGACTGTGCAAAATGGAATTGGAAAATCCAGGCTCATGTTTCACCCAAGCATTTTAAAGGCAGTTTATGCTATCTTTTGTAGAGATTCTTAGAGTGAGGAATATGCTACTGTACCATGCCATTGGGATGACACATTTCTGAATCATGATTGACTCTAATAAGGTGATAACGTGTGCACATAACCTGGCAGCAGTGTCAACAAGCAGATATGCATAAAAACCTGACTCATAGTGACTGCCTTTATTGCTCAGCATGATTGTGGCTACTCAGTTATACTTAGATTGTGATTCATTCATAAGATATTGTTTAGATCACGTTTGTACGATGCAATTGTGTGTTTTAGCAATTGGAAATCTGGGAGATTCTTGTAAATATATCTATTTTTGAAAAAGTGTTTTAAATTAATACTCAAACTAACCTTTAAGTCATTTTACAGCTCTATATACATTATTAACATGCTGTTATTTTAAAAACGTATTCCAGCCTAACATCGCACCAGATAGGCTGAAGTACCAGCTCCTTCATCCAGGCCAGTTGGATGGTGTACTGGCCTGGTCAGTACAGTTCCATTACACAGTACAGATGAGATTCTAAACTCACATTTCCTGAGGATTATTAAATCTAACCCGTGGTGGTGTTGGGTCCTCTTTTCAAGTATCTCACTCCCTGATATTCTATAGGACTCAGTACAGTCTTCAGTGCCCACTTCCCTCCCTGTTCCCCTCTTCTCAGAGCCAATTGTTTTTCATTTCCTGCACTCAAACCTCTTTCCCGTGTCCAGGCTCCTTCATGCCTCTTCCTCTAAGTCGGCGGGTGGTTTGATGTGTCACAGATGTGCTCTATAAACTCAATGGCTCAGATACTTGGAAAGTCTGCCATTGCTGTCTGCACTTCCCATAGCTTCAAGAGACACTTTCTGCTTGAATAATGTAATTGCAGTGGTTATCAAAACCACCCCTCAGCCCACTGTTAACTTTGTTTGAATTTGGTCGAATTATAATCCCTGTATTTTGGGAGGTACCATTTTTCTTTATATGCGGGCATAAACATGAAAAGGGGTTGTAAAAATAATAATATCAATATTTATTAGTTATTGTGCAATCGTAACTAATAATGTTTACCACAAGTAGTTTAATATGCTTAGACTATGCTTTACATAATTTACCTTGTTTAGCCATAGCAGTACATTACCATGCTTTTACATTGCTACAGTACAGGTTGCGAATCTTACCATGTTATGCTACAGTCATGTTATGCTACAGGTATCTTTTATAAGGATACCCTTTGTAGTTGATGTTGTATTTAATCCAATAATCTAATCCACTCCAAGAACATGCTGAAGATGACTGCATTATTCTAAAGAAGTATAGGTCTCATGTAATTACTAAAGAAGTGCAGTGTATAAACCAATCCCTGAAAGGATTCTTGGACAATGCACTCTCCTGCGTTCTGCCATATACCCACGGCACAGTTTAAACAACTTCAAAAGCATGGCCTATATCACCTGAAATGCATTCCCCACTTGGCACTGCTTGAAAGTACACTCTGGCCCTCAGAGTAACTCCACTATTCACTCGAGATAATAAGAAACAGACTGACAGAGCTGCAAAGAGAGCTGCTGAAATGTTTCTCTTGCTCTTTTCGTCAGCTCAGGTCAAGAGGGCAGGAGAGCGGGCTAGTACATAGTCCTGTAATTATTTATATTATTATAAAGAAGACACGCAGGCTTAACTTAAAATATGACCAATCAATACCACTGGAAATCATGAAGAAAAAAGACTGATGTGTCAACATATGCAAAATTGTGTTGCCCTTTTAATGCATGTATGTAAGCATAATTTTATATGAAGCAATCTGAAATTGTAGATTCTCAACATATATGTGCATTTGCTATGTGTCAGTGACTGGGTCTATATGGTCATATGGGCATGCAAAACCAGTAGAGTGTCAGATAACATCTGCAGGCCTGACTGGGTAAGCGACTCGGAGACATCCACAGGAGCGATGAGTGACGCAGCGAAGGTTTAATGAGGCAGTGCAGGGGGATATCTGGGCTAATCCTATCCTCCTCTCCTCACCTGGCCGGCCTTATCTCCCTCTGAAGAGGTGATGAAGAAGAGAATTAACTTTATGAAACTCTGCTCCCTGCAAAGGTCAAGCTTACACTTATGAACAAGGCCTTGTGTGCCTTTCATGCTAACTGGGAGCTGCATAGTAATAACCCAGCCATGCATCTAGTCAAATGTCAATATCCAGAGAGCAGGTACAGCGCAGGGGAAAATATAGTGCCTGCGGATGGTGACAGCATTGGAGAAAGAGGTCCTCTGTCTATCTGTGCTGTTCTTGTACACGGCACATCGAGCACAGGTGAAAGGTGAAGGAATGAAAGCACTAGATACTGAAGCCCACCGTCTGTATGTATATCTGTCTATCGACACGGGCAGGTACAGCACATGGATTATAAGCCTTTGAAACAAAAATGTGTTTTATTCCTACTTTAAAAAAGGTAAACAAAACAAACATCTACTGAAAGCTGCAAGTAATTACCTTTTTGATCTGCTTAGAACGTTTAGAAAGTTGTTTATTTGAAACTAAAACAAACTATTGGTATGCACATTCTATGTAAAGTTAGCTATAATAATATTCACATGCTACACAGTATATTCTCCAAAAGATAATTATATAAACTGTGAAAGTTATAGTACAAGTATTTGGTTTACATTGTGGCTTTTTCATTTTAGAGTCATGCAGAGATTGATGGAAATATGTATACAGACATACACATGTAGGAAGTAGAGTATGTCACTATGATTTATATTTATAGATTATTTTACTTTTAGACACGTATTATAGTAATTATGGATATACATATTATAATGCAATACGACCAAGATATGGGAAGTGGTCCTAAAGGTCTGCAACTGTTAAAAAAAACAAACATGGAGTACAATATATATATATAAAGTAACATCTCGCTACAAGGATCACTCACCAAAAGGTAGCAGCATTCTTTGCAGAAATTAAGTTACAAAACAGATAACGAATAGATGTATAATGAAATAACAAGTAGATAATTATATATTCTTAGCATTGCAAGCTGTACAAGACCCACCAGGTCTACCTCAGGCTGGCCACAGAAGCCCCACTTTTAATAGCCATATTTCAGAAGAATATGCTGAAGCTTTGTGAATAGAGCCACACAGATTCAAGCCTCCCTTGATGCCTGTTAAGTTTAGAATCTTGACATTTCATGACATTTATAAACTGCTCAAGCTCTTGTGTGTTTGTGAGTTACCTTGATGGAACCAGGGTCCCTTGACAGTACATCCCTATGAAGTTCTCCTCTCCTCTAAACCCCAAGGTGAAACTCTAAACAGCAGGTCTGCCTTCAGCACTCAGCTTCAACCCCAGGCCACACTGCTTCTAACCCCTTAATTCATACCACTAGACCACAATCCCCTCCAAGCTATTACACTGTGAATTATTTTTAATAATGCACAAGGCCAATAAGCTTTAGTTTCTGTTTTGTTTCCTTTGACAGCGGTTTTGCTGTAAGCTTCTTGAGGTTTTGGCAAGCCTGTCACCCACAGTTTGGTGTGGGTCACAATGTTAGTCATATCTATGGTTTTAAAATATTTATAAACATGTGAGTATGTTTATTGCAAAAATCTGTCCCCTCCACACACTCTAACCATAGCTGATGTCAGAAACATAGTGTATTCATCACATTGCCAGACCTCCAATCTGGGCACACTGTATCAATCTGTTATAATCTATATTAGGTTACTGGTAGGGATATGGTTTTATTATATGACAAGTGGAATCTGTTTTCATTAGGGTTCAAAATGTCTATATCCTTTGACATATAGGACTCTCACCACCTTTGATATACAGGGACATAACAATTTTTTTTACACACCTCAAGTTGGCATTGATCAAAATGTAGTATAAATTGAATGAATTCTTGTAGTCCAGTTCCTTGTGGAAAGGTAATTACAACACTCTTTACCCACAGTAATAACTGTCACTGATTGGCATCTTTATTGGTTGTTTCTGATGGAGACCAACATTTTAACTGAATTACTTTACTGCTCATTCCTGGGGAGGACCAGGGAGGATTAGCAGTGTGTGGAGAGGTTTGGCACATCTAAGATGTGTGTTGTCAACTTCTGTTTGTGTTCCAGGGTTCAAGTCCAGCACCTTTCGCAATGATGCAGTAAATACAAAACATGTAAACTGGTAATTCTGGGGTTGCTGTGTAATTACAAAAAAATGAACAGGCCATTCTCATAATGCTGAGGTAGTTTGAACTGAGTGAATGTTTGGGTTTGGAAATCTGTTACCGATTTTAGGCTATTTTAAAATGGATTAACATTTATTATTATAAAAAGCGGAATTTTAGTAGCCTATTTTAAAGGTTTTAAGTGCTCCATTTGGGGGGAGGCAAACCTAAATTCACAGGAATTCACCCTGCTATAATGCATGTTTCCTACATGTATAGGTATTCAGATTTATATAAGATAAATCACATGAGCAGATGTGAAGTTTCCCCTGTTCCAATGGGCAAACTAATGCAGTTTAACAGAACTAATGCAGGTTTTGTTTTGTTTTTTTAAAACATAAAGTGCAGGTATTGAATTTCAAGTTGGATAAACAGAAAACGGGAAAGTTCTTTGTAGAGGTACTGTAATAATAAACAATTCCTTCTGAGTGAGTGTTTTCACTCGCTAATTGTTTATTTATTTTCACGTTACCTACTTCAAACCACTTAGTGGTTCTTCCAATCCATTCCAGGCCAGGGTCTTGTTCCAGCCATGTCCATAATGTAATCAGGTTATAATCTAGTAGGTTCAATTAAATAACCAAGAACCAAGTTCAAAAAAGGTTCTAGTGTGTAATCAGCTGTTAACCCCTGCAGTCTCCTCATAGGTTGTCTGTTGGCCTGCATTTAAGTGGAGGCACCATGCACTGTAGGTCCTGTTACCAATAAAACTACTCTTATGAAAATCCCAGCATTCATTTGATTAGTAGTAAACTGCATTGTGCACCATGCCAGGGGAATTACAGCCCAGACATTTTTTATCCTGTCTAATTTCCCAATATCACAATGCTCCACCCCACACACACACATATGGGGTCCACATGTACCTCACATACCACACAGAACTGTCACACTGACACATTCTCAATGTGCAACACACTTTGCTACAAAGTACTTTAATAAGAGCCAGCCCACCCTAGGGAGGCACTTTGGGGTAATTGCAGAGGTTGCCTGATGTTCGCAGATGCATAACTTGTTAGCTTTCTGAGTGTCTTTATTGTAATTATCCAGGAAGGGATGAACATGTTGGAAATTGCTTATAAAAACGGGAGCAGAGTAATGTCTGTTGACTTGCACAGAGACGTTGCCTCACGCTAAGATAATGACTCTGGGAGTGGCAAAGTCATGTCTGTGAGTTACAGGTTTCTCTGTGACATCTGGGTAATATTATCTTGTTTTAAATAATTTAACAAATAGAAAGAAAAACACAGATAAGTCTGTTTGGATTATGTGTATTGATTACATGTCTTGTTTCATGTATTTGTATTGTTTTGAAGAAGTAAGTACATCAAATTAAACACGATCTTGGGGCAAGATTTAGTTTTTTATAATCCTTTTTTTTGTCATGTAACAATTCCTTTACAAAAAATAATTTAATATTTTGAAAGTAGTGTAAATAAAGAAACCACAATTAAAACATATGGCTACTGTGTGCTATGCTATGCAAAAGCACCAAATAAAAGATAATAAAAATACATTTAAACAGGAATAAAAGTGAACAAAGGAACAAAATATGTTGAGTTCCTAGTGTAATTTAGTTTTGTCTCCAATAATTAACAGTTGTATTGTACATCCAGAATGCTAGACCTTGTATACAACTATCCTAGTTTTAAAGCCTTAGATTAAAATGATAGAAGTGTGTCTATTAATGTAAATAAACATTAGGGGTCTAAGTCGCTGCCAAAAATATTAGTAAATTTCTCTGTTCCCAAAAAGCACTGGAGATTGAAACAACACCCAATAACAAATTCCAAAATACAACCTGTAAGAAACTACAAAAACTACACAAAGTTGACAAAGTTGTAATACCCCCTGTACCTCCAAATCCATGTACACTTTTGGTTCCAGCCCCACCCTTTCTAATAGCTGTTTTTTGTAAAACTTTAACATGTTAATGATTTTTTGTTTTCACTCTAAACAGAATTTGTTATAAAATATCACAGCTGGCTCGTAAACTATACTGCAAACTGGTCCATATGGAAAACAACAACATTATAACTGCTGTAAATTTGTCACCATAATAGTGGTGTGGTTATATACCATTTTCTACTGCCTAGTTACTTTTGTTTAGCTGCACTTTCATGACATTGTAACTGTAATTTGAAAGCACTATACAATAAAAACACAACAATAATTGTAGGTTATAGTGCAGGAGCAGCAGCTAAAATAATGTTTTTAGTATTAATAATTGAATGCACTTTCGTGTATGTAGTATAGCTGCAGCAGATTTTTATTATTGGCAGTAAAATAAACTTGGGGTTTTAATTATTTCAAATGTATTGGAATTAAAATCATACTATCAAATGCAAGCCCTCCGTTTTAGCAAGCCCGCTCTTACACTGTGTATAACACAACTAAGTAACATGTAAGCTGAGTAACAGCATCTAATTGAAAATATTCAAATCTAATATACACAAAATATATTTAAAAAAAAAGTGCTAATTAGGGTCAGTGAAACCTCAAAAAAGTGATAACAAAAACAGTGTCCAAAAAATGCAAATATCAAATTGCTGTCCTGCTCGTCTCTGGCTGTTCAGTAGCGCTGTCCCATCAGACCTGTTTGTAGTTCTGGAAATCCAAGGAGGTTATTGTCATTGCTAGAAAGGGGTACCAAGGGTGCAAAATCCCTTTTAAGCCCTTTGGATAAAGTATGGCTAAAATGTCACCACCATTTTAAGGGGGTACCACCCTTCTCACTGTGCTATGAAGAATTATATCTCTGTTAGATGGTTTATACTGTATTTATGTTCTCTTTCATCATCTTTTTTATTTTATCTCGCCCATTTAAACCAGCCCTTCTTGTGATATATGATGAAGTCAGCAATGGTTTTCATAATCTTCTACATTTCTAGCAACTTTCTGTTTCCTTTTTTAAACTACAGGAGTCACCTAAAATATTTGACTTGTTCAGCAAGCTTCTAAACAATATTGCAGGTCACTAACAAACAACTTTGTAGTACTTTGTACTACTTACAATTGCTGGTCTTTATTATTATGGGACATGATTTCAATCTAGATGTCCATTACCACGCACTTTTATCAAAGTAAGAACCACTACAAACTGTAAAGTGGTTAAAATAAGTGAATTACTTATCTGGATCATATTGGTTCATCTAAGCATGCTGTAGATCCATACATTCAGCAAGCAGCTCCCATAGTTTACACTTGCCGCAAAAGCAGACATGTCAGTGATCTGCAAAAAAAGCAGATAAATAGCATTGGGCTTTTTTCATTTTAAGCCTATGTAACTGAATTGCCGGACATATGAGCCAATGCAGGATTTTCCATTGAATGTGTACGAAGTAAACCGCCATAATTCATTCAGTATGTTCCTTTTCCTGGTGATACTGTCACAGGTCATGATGGATGAATGTTAGGTTTAGGGTTTAATGCACAGCAAATGTGGAATGTATAATGAATTGAGGTTCGCGTCCCATGAATTTAATACGGAAGCATGCGCTAGTGACCCTCTACAAACGTACACTACAGCTCAGGAAGCAAAACATGAAACGAAGAAGGACGCGCCCCTTTTATCCACACAGTGTGTGGAAGGTTTTATGGGAAGTAACCCCAGATTCCACTTTTTTAACCATGGGTCATAAGGTAACAACCTTCGAACATATTTAGAGCCCACAGCATGGCTTGAACCTTTTAAGGGTCTCTCTGAGCTAAAGATCTCTCAGCATGGGGTAAAAGTTGGATTTGTTACACCCCGTGTGAAGAACTAAGATACAAAACAGATTACTGTAGGCTTAAAAGGATGAAACCCCTAACACTAGACCTGCCTACATCACGTCAGAACAGGACATACTGTTAGGAAAAGAACTACATGCTAAGAAAGCCACAGTTTGTTGTGGTACTGATTTAATTTTGTTATATGTGACTGAATTATGACACCCTCCCAAGACCCCCATGAAAAACAAGATTTTACACATTAAGAGGATTGTGAATATTTAGTACAGAAGTCATAGTTTTTTATGAACCATTTTTTTAAATGTAATAAAGTTGTTAACCAATGAAAATCTAAAAAATATGAATACGTGTATTTTTCACATTTTAACAGCAAGTGATATTTAAATGATGAACACACTCATATTTAGATTTTAAGAAATGAGTAGAACCATCAGAAGACTAGAGCATTACAGAACAAATATTGCACAGCTGTCCTGGTAGTACACTGTTACTTAATGGATTACTATGTGTATCAGTTCATACCTGTCCAAATCTGTCCCAGTGAAGCCGGAGCCATATGGTCACCCTGTGTATGGATGACAAGTTGCACAGGATGTGTGTGTTTTTCCAGACATCAACTAGGAGGAAATTATGGTAAGGGGGCTAAAATTACCTCACTTCCTACAGCTCTAATTCTCCTCAATAAATTAACTATGTTAAGTAGCTCAGTCACTTCCGGTGGGTTGTGCGAGCAATACGCACGTTAATGAGATCTTTCCTCACACCTGGTCAGACAGCATACCATCAGGATTTACTGGCTTCTAACAAGGCTGTAAACAAGACAATTAGGGCTGTTCTCACCTGCTAATGATGCCCTAATCACTTCTTCATCTCTGAAATGGAAGTCACTCACCCAAGAGCTCACATGTCAGAACAAGTGGTTATTATAGATGGATTTGAATTGAAGTCTGCAGGGGATTAGAGATAAAAATTGTAGGGGAATTCACTAAGCACATTTGAAGGTACACTTGTCTGCGGATACTAGACAGAGGGCTCTCCATTGCTGTTGGTCCTTTTCCTAACAAAAAAATGAAATCTGTTCATGTCCATTTATAGATCACTTTTCAAAACACCACCGCCAGCACAATTCATACAGTACCAGTACATGCATGGAACCTGTACCCCACCTCTATATTCTCTCCATTTCTCTAAAAAAAGGATGATTTTTTGGTCAACAAAATTAGGGACGGCATTTGGCCACCTTGCTCCACTCTCCGATGAAAAACAAAATACAGAGAGAAAAAACTCCATGCTTCAGATCTGTTGCCAGTTAATGTCGGATCAGCTGGCAGGAGGCCAGGTCGTCCCTTTGAACTGCTCATCTCCAAAAACATCAGAGAGAGAGACGGCAAGAGAGAAAACATTTTAAACACAAGATTTCCCTTCCTCTCTGTGAAACACAGAGACAGAAAGAAAGCGAGAGAGTTACAGAAAGAGTTAATCCATCAGTGGAGACGAAGGACCCGCGAGATATTTGCTTTGGAGACAGTGAACATCCCTCATTCCTGGGTGACTGGATTGGCTGTTTGAGGTGTTGGCTTCTCCCTAAAGGGTAACACTAATAAATGTCATTCCAGCTGCTTTTGGGCTCTTGGTGAAAAGTGTCAAAGCACCAAACATCACAAAACAAGAAATACAATCCACATGACACAGCAACCGTCTTGAGAGAGAGAGAGAGAGAGGGGGGGGAGGTAGAGGGAGAGAGTATTATTTTACAATTACAACTTGATTCTGACAAGATAACCACACAGATAGCCACACATCCTAATATGGGTAATAACCAAGTTATTACCTCTCTTTTGTCATCAAGACTTGTTTTTCACTTTGACTCAATGGAGCCAATATATCACTGATTGATGGTTCCTGAAGGATGTCAGTAACACCAGCAATATAACAACTTCTTTACACCCAAACAATCATACATACATATTAATGACACACTGTCAGCTTCAAGTTCAATAAAAGTCTCTCCTACAAAAACACCATCACACGAAGAAGCTCAAAGAAACAAAACAAAAACAAAATGTAACATTGAGAGAATTAGTTCAAGCATGTTCAAATATGACAGGTGAAGTATGCTCTGTCTTTAAAAAGGGAGTGTTCGCTCATAGCACATTTACTGTCTTCTGTAAGTATTAAGAAGTTCGTTTTATGCCATCGTTTGTTTTGTAAGATTGATGGTGATGAATTCCTGTTAAATGAGGTAGCTTTGCAGCCCTAATAGAAAGCACCTTTCTTCTCAGGACAGATTAACTGAAATGATCATGTTTCCATGTATGTGTGTATTGCCAACTGCATTTGGAAGTGCATTGAATTGGTAGAAACAAACAAAAACCCTGGCAGTTAGAGTGCACAGGAAAGTGCTACTCCCCCTGGTGTGCCACAGCAGCAATTGCAACTATGACCCGTTCTATACGTCGTGGTTATTGTTGTTATAAGAGATGTCATCTCTTGAAGTTTGGCAAAAGGACCAAAATGTGAATCTGAGCTGTTAAAAATGTGCACAATTATTTCTATTATGAGAGACACCCTACACATGATGTATTAACTTTCTATAAATCACAAAAGCGCAGGTTGTACTCATGAATTACTAATAAACATATACCATTTTTTTTAGAACTATGCTGTATGTTTTATGCATGGGATGACATATATATAGCCAGGCAGGCCCATCACCAGAGGCAAAATTGTGCCAAGGTCAAATTTTTAAAAACTGCCAACCTTAAATGCTTATTTCCCAATGATTAAATCTTTGTTCACAACCTATCAACAGGTCTAAAACACCTTCAATACTAAAATATCCAGTATTATTGAATGTTTTGTGCCTCAGCTGAGCAGTGGCCTTCTCTTAAACATCGGCCCTGTCCACACTGCATAACCGATCTCAAGCACCATAATTGAAGCCGTTCTAATTAATCCAGCTCAAAGCATCCTCACTAAAACACCGTTTCATGTTTAGTCGGGTTTAACGCGTATACACACTATTAGAATAGTTTGGTTACAGTTCGGAACAGTGGAAATTAATACCATAGTATCCCACCATGCACTGTATTTTATTTTAAAATAATGTGTTATACCCCATATTAACAGACTCCATATTGCTAAAAAGAAATAAAACAAGTATTTTGGAAAAAAGTAAATGCGACCACACACACAAGTAGGGCTTGAAGTTTTCAGGTTTTATTTTGAATCAGTTGATGTCCATTTTGAGCTGATTCTGTTTCACAATTAAACTGTTAATTACAAAACAATCTTTGTTTTTACCTTTGTATCTTGCCTGAGCCTAATTCTGGCCCCATTAATATAATTTCAAACAGAGCTGACAAATGACATGAATTGTTCATCCCCGATTGTACTTTTAACTTGCATTTCATTTTTGCAGTCGCCTAATTAAACGTTGTGCTTATCTTATTTTCCCCACTAGTATAAGAGATAAAAATGAATACCTAGTGCGGAGAGTACACTGATAGCAAGTCCTTCAGGTGCCAAAAATATCAAAATGCAAATTGGGATACTGGAGGATACATAAAAAATGTAGTTCGGTATTACAGGGTCCACACTTCTGACAAACAGCACTACCTGATGCAAGCTAATTAGAACCAGACTCGTGACTACACTCTGAGGTGGTCTCGAGTCTAGTTCTTGAGTACGTATGGTATTAAGCGCTGCGTAGTGTGGACGCTAACTGTATTTAGCCGTTTTAAGCCAGTTTAAAGGCAACTAATATGGTTTAAAGGCATAGTGTGGACAGGGCAATGATGATTTCTGTTTCTTTCTATACTGTTAACAATGTCTCCGTTTTAACAGTAAAAATGCCTTCCAAAACAATATTTAGAAAGATTCTGAAAACTAGGAAAATGCGTCACCTGCTAATGCAAAGTCAAACTACATCATGTTATTACTTGACATTTAGCTAGCCTAATCTTTGTTAGCAAGTTTTGCGTGTGTGTATGTGTGAGTGTGTCAGTGGGGTATCTGGTAATGAGCCTCACTGACATATAATCTCTGTGGAGGTTTAATACATGAAAATAGCAGTTTTCCTCAGGAATCATCCTTCAGTATTTGGATAAGAGTCTGGTTCCTGGTACTACCTTCTTCGTTTCCTCTAATTGCCTCCAAAGTAGGGAGGGAGGTTCATCTTTAAGATATATTTCATCCAAAACAGGACTACACAGGTTCTGCTGTATCCAGGATTGAGAGCTGGATGTGCAGTTTTCTATTTGGATGTAGAGAATCCCTTAACGATTCAACATATCCTTGAACGGTACAGTATTTTGATCCCATGAGTCTTTCTTTAACATCTTAAGCAAAAGTTATAAATTATGCACCTCACTTTGTAAAGTGGTTGATGAAACATTATACATCCTTTAAACTAGCTCTGCCCATTCTAACTCTCTGTACAAGAACATTCCTACTTGCACATTTTATTTTGGTGTAAGTGTTTTTAGATAACAGATCTTCACAGGTACTGTAACAGATGTGTACAGTACCTGTTTGGTATGTCATGCTTTTCTACCAGGACTGTAAATATATGAATCGCTGGTCCAGGGCCTTTTTTCAGATCTAAACAGTGGCAGATACATTAGATGCCTTTTAAATGCACCACAGTTCCCCATTCTCACATTAGAATATTTTCAATTTCTGTCCTCTGCAATTTTTTCCCCTGCACCTTATTCTATTTTCTTTAGTAATTCCACATCAATTTACAATTACAATGTGCTCCTTGGCTGTAAGAAAGCTTTGTGATTGCTTTGTTTGCCTTACAGTATTGGAAATCACTGAGGAAGCATGACACCCACTGTAATTGGGGCTAAAGTTTATTGGGTATAATCTGGCATATGGAAGTGTAATACAATCTGGCAGTACTGCTCTGTATTCACATAAGACCAGATGCTCTGGTATTTGGATCCCTGTAAACTATAGAAAAGCAAAACAACAATTTAACACAAGACAATATTAAACAGTGTACACAACCCACGCCGTTGGCTTTTGAAGTCTATGGGTCTATTTAGAAGCACGGTTTAGCTCGTCTGATTTCTGAAAGTAAAACAACTTTAAACTTTTTTACTGGAGCAATCTAGGTAAAGTACCTTGCTCAAGGGTACAACAGCAGTGTCCCCTACTGGGGATTGAACCCACAACCCTCCGGTCAAGAGTCCAGAGCCCTAACCACTACTCCACACTGCTGCCCGTCATCACAGAAGACATGGCTCTGTGTTGGTTCAGTTTTAGTCCTTAATGAGTAACACTTGTTAATTGCCTATTGTCATTTTGCCATCTGTTATACAGTACTACCATATTCAGCCACAAATGTATTTCTTCAAATTAAAACATTCTTCTACTGCCAGACTTTCTTACCACCATTTGAGGCCTCTTACAAAGAATACATCTTGTACAATCTTGTTTTATTGGCATAGCATAGCAAACACCAGTAAAAATTGATACCCAAGAACATGCAATGCCTGTAACGCTAAACTAAAGTAAACTACTGTATGTAATTGTACATGTACCTAGTATTTACATGTGTACTGCATTTAAAACATGCATTTTCTAGTCAGGTGACAGTTTTCAAATGTTGTGGAAGGCAGGGGTATGATTGTTGAGAAGCAACATGTCAGCAGACATGTTATGCACATTTAAGTGTGTATTATTTCTTTTTTAATTACAGAAAGCATTAACAAGGTCCAAAAATGTTAATTATTTGTATAAGCAACACAGTAATGAGAACTACATTGCATAAAGACAAATGTGTAATTATAGTATATTTTACACATATTGCAACTTAAAATAAAGTATTATTTTTGATAGATAACAAAAAAGATAAAAACAGAAGAAAAAGAAATGCTGAATGTGAGGAGCACGAGATGAGTAATTGCCATTGGGTCAAAACAGCAGTTTTTAATAGAAGTCCTACAGCATTGCCAGGAATGAGACAGAAAGAACTGCAGTTTTGGAAACAACATTATTATTATTTATTTCTAAGCAGACACCCTTATCCAGGACGACTTACAATTGTTACAAGATATTACATTATTTTTACATACAATTACTTTCTTTTCTACACATTATTTGTACATACAATTACCCATTTATACAGTTGGGTTTTTACTGGAGCAATCTAGGTAAAGTACCTTGCTCAAGGGTACAGCAGCAGTGTCCCCCACCTGGGATTGAACCCATGACCCTCTGGTCAAGAGTCCAGAGCCCTAACCACACTACTCAACATTGCAACCATGACCCCAATAAAAAGATTGATCCTTCAAATGGGAAGCACCCAGTACCTACAATAATGAAGGACTCGAGGCAATTCATTCAATACCGGAAACTACAACCAGGCAGCATATAAACTCAATACACAAATAGACAATACAAATTCAGAACATGCGCCAGAATGAAGATATGAGGGGGTTCAGTTGAATAAGAGATGTATTTTTGTATTCTGAATAGTAAAAGCATATAAACATACTGCATAGCTAACAAAGGTTTCACTGTATGTAAACATGCTTAAACTTTGTTAAAAATGATTATTAAAAAAAAGTGTTGATTACTACCAAATAAAAGCATGTTGTATTATTTGATTAATTACGTAATTTCATGTTAAATCCCATATTTATCTCAATAAAAGGGAAAGTGTGGTGTACAGGTCTTTAAAGTGTCTCACTTTAGCAGGTTTAAAAATGTTAATTCTTAAAGTTAAGGCCTGTTTAGCTTCAAAATATGATTCCCCGAGCCACGTACTCATTTTCCCTTGGACAATTGTGGCTACTAGACCTGATATTCAGTAGAAAAATAAATATTACATGATAACATACAGGCCTGCTTGTTACACATCGTGGGTCCCTGAAGAGTAACTGATCAGATTACTCCTCCTGATTTATAACTCAACAGCTGTACTGGTGGCATACAGGCCCCACAAGAACAAAACCAAAACAATAGGTGGGTCTTCATTTAGTAAAGTGATCCTCTTATTACAAATGACTTCACGGGGGTTTGAGTAGAGGGGCCAATTATTATTGACAACCATCAAAAATGAATTACTCCAGGATATGGAATGGAAGAACTCTGCTTTAGGCAGAAGGAGATGGTTTTCTTGAGATTGTTACTGATGACTAACAATGGTTTGTAATTTAAGCACACATTTACGGGGTTATTGTGTCTTGGAGCAAATGGTGCCACTTGTGATTATTTTTTCTTGAACTAGCTTTCAGTCTCTTTAATTATCATTATCAGCTGGCAAAAAGTCCAACTTATATAAAATCAGTGTTGTCCTTTGCTAGAATTTCAAGGTGAAGAACTAGAGCAAAAGTGTAAATGAAATAAGTAGGGTTCACAATACTATAATAACGAATGGGTCAGCTGGGTTTCATATGGAACATCTCAAGGTGCCCCAGCCTAGCGAAAAGTGACCCCTGACTTGTGGGCTCCACATACAGCTCCACATTGAAACAATGAAGTGGTGGCTTCTCTGCCAGCTCGCAGCACAGATGGCAGATTCCCACACTTTCTGGGCCAGGGTATGATAAATGAGAGGCAAGCTACTGTATCACTCAGTGTTATAAATATTTATCAGGGTTCCCCAGGGCCCACTTATTCTCACTGCTATTCCATAAAGCCCAGGTCTGGTTACACCTCTCCTGCAGAGTCCTGCTTGGAAACGGGCTATAATTGTCCTCATTACCGCTTGAAACCTCATAGGCCTTGCTGGAGCACCTTCATTTCTCATGAACGCTAAAAACCGCACTGACAGCCTTAACTTATTTTCAAGGACAGAATATAAAGTTATGGCAGGACTATCAGACGTGGTGGGAGTGGAGATGGATTAATTGTGATTTTGAAGTGCGATTATTAATGTGCGTGTGTGGACACGTGGATGTGCTTAGCACACGTTCAGATAGCTTTAAAGATCTCACTCTGGGAAAGAATGAAAACACCCACAGAGTGAAAGCATATTTAAGGCTCTAGCGTTTTCTTTATATTCTACGGTTAGGTATTTGTGGATTTTTTTTTTTTTTGCTTGTTTATTTTAATGTACATTTTTTTTGCTCGTGAGGAGGGCCGTCTGCATATCAATAATTATGTTTTAATCATTTGCAATCTGAAACTATTGCTGAAAAACCCATATCGTCATATTATTAAACATGGTCATATCCACAGTACTTTAACTCATGAATTATTTAAAGAATGTCAAAGTTTGTTTTTTGTGAATAAAGTTACCATTAAGCCTAAAAAGTAATGACTGTGTAGTTTTTCTCATACTGGAGACAAGGTTTTGCTGCATGTATTCATCCAGCTCAAATTGAATTGTTATCCTGGCTTCCTATATAAAAACAATGTTCTATAGTAAACTAAAGAGATTTAGCTAATACTATACAATACTACTGTATAGTACCTTTTACTGTACTGAATATATGGAAGCCTATGATGGCCCAACATCCTATTACCAGTGTTATGGCAGATGTTTTTGTTTATATTTGGACCTTGTGTGTGGTAAGTCCAACAGGTCTTTTTTAGTGTATTAAGTTTTGAGTATGTTGTGTTTGCTTTCCTACCCCTACAGACAATAGCTCCCAGTGTCAAAGCAGATGCTTTATATGTGTATGACAATTTGAATTATCAGTGTTTGTGCGTGCCCTGGTGATTACACAGTCACTTGTTTTTAAATAGAAAATGCCTAGGCTTTCAATAGACAAATTGCTTCATTGTGGACTTGACTTGGGTGGCCTTTTGGAGCACAGTGTTTGAAATGTCTGAAATCCCATGGTGTCAGTGTTCCATTCTCCCTTGTTACCAAAAATAAAGCACCTCTGAGCCAACATTTGTCTTGATCTGGAAAGCTTTCTCTTTACAATCTGCTGCACCCTGTGGGCAGATAGGTAGGCTTGTATGGCTTTGGGATTATAAAAGGATGCATTGGCTTGACAGTACTGAAATTAAGGGGATATAAAAATGGCCCAGATATCGTCATGGAAAATTGTTGCTTATTTTTCTAATCATTAACACAATCAATCAGTATCAAATGGAATACCTTCCTCAGAGGATATGACCAACAAATGTTGTGTGTCTCCCTGTCATGTGAACGCAGGGTCTGGTGTTCATTCCACCTGTAGGCCAGTGATATTTTGATAACCTGGCAGTGCTTAGGTAGGTTGCTATAATTTATAGTTGCCATGGCACACACAACAGAAGAATACAACTGAACAGCTGCTTTCAACATGAAATATTTTTCTGACAGAGCACTCGAAACACAGTGCCAAAAACAAGCTGCTACAACCATCACTCTGTCCACCTATCTATTAAATCTCTTTATCAACCATTCTTCAGCCAATACCATATCTATTTGGGGTGGAACACAAAGATGGAACACTTGCAATGCTAAACATTTATTATTAGCAAACTGGTTTACTAAAGGTGTTTGACAAAAAAAATTACGAACACCTGTCATATCACTGTCAAAAAAAGTGTAGGGTCACCATGGACAGCTAGGCCCTTGGTTAAGTAGCTTGGTAACATGTTACTTCGAGGGGAAAATAGGCAATTGATTTGACAGTGGAAAAGTGGGTTGAGATGGTGAGGTGACATTCAAATTGGGAATTTCTAATTTGGTAGGAAATAGAAGGGTGAATCCAATTATTTATTTTTAAATGTTGTGTCAAAGCAGTCTGTAATCTCAGGTAAATATATACATTAGTTATAGCTTAATTAAATATACCACTGTTTACAAATATGCTGCCATATTCTCCTATTTGTAGGATTCCAGGCAACTTTTGTTGCCCGAAATGCACTAGATTACATCTCTTATACAATTTATGACAACCCACACACAATGTTTACACACACACACACACACACACACACACACACACACACACACACACACACACACACACACACACACATTTATACTCACATAAGCAGTTAAGTCATTGAAAATAAAATACTTTTTAATTTCACAGTTGATCTTTTTGTTGTGTGGCTGAGGAGAGATGTCATTTATTGAACCACCAGGGTGGGGAAAAAATGAAGCTTTAATAGTTTTATTATTATAATTTATAATTGTATAATTGGCCTCAGTCACTCTGCTTCTGCTGTTTGTGGTTTAAACTGAAGAGTAATTAAATAAATGTGTGTGGGGGGGGGGAGAGGTTCAAATCAAATGTACGTTACACACACTGTTGAGAATTCAGCGTCTGGTAAGCTGATCAAGATGGAAAATCTGTTTACTTCCACAGATACTGTATGTGTGTATGCATGTGAATGTGAGTGTTTGGGTGTGTAAGTGTATGTTCTTGTTCTGACCAAAACTCTATTCAAGACTCTAATTGAGGTTCATGTGGTACGAAAACAGAATTGCCAGGCCGAATAATATTAACCTTTTTTTATGTATATCTTGGATCTCCCCATTGGGTCACAGCATTGTTTAATTAATTGCAGTTACCCAACTACACCTGCATGTGAATACAGGATAAAAAGGGTTACAAATGCTGAATGCTAAAATGAGCACACTGACCGGAACCATGTTGATTAGATCTTTCATTGTTCCACAATCTTCCAGAAATGAAAGCAATGTGACTAATGTCAAATGTGACTGAAAATATATCATTTTACCAGTTGTAAAATGATGTCACATATAAATTGTATGACCCATATATACCGTATTCGACAAATTCATAATGGGTTCAAATTAAATACCATAGGAAAAAAAAAAACATCTGTTTCAGTTGAATTCATATGGATTTAAGTAACACTTTTACTGGTATGCCATGTAAGAATATGTCAGTTTCATTTATATTATAATATATGCCTTATAATAGTTTTATGCTGTATGTTTTCAAATGTCCTTTTATATTTGACAAATTGTTCGAATTACGGCTGTTTTAGTTGAACTAAACACTTGAAATCAGAGAGGGCACTTCACTCAGCTTAGTGTGTAATTTTCATACAGAGGTGTGCTTTGTCAATGTAATATCCTGTTGTCAACATTGTTCAAATCACAGGGCTGCCTCAACTATAATGTTTACGTTATGTAGTGTGTAAGTTATAAACATTCCTCCAGCCAATGGCTCTGAAAGCTTCGGGCCCAGAAAGACATTCCTATTACTATCAATTGGTTCTCTAGAAATGTCAAACTAACGGCTGCCATACCATGCTAACTAATGGAAAATATATGTGTATATAGGGATATATTCCATTAAAATCCTTTGCTTATATTTAAGAAGGGACGATTATCTGTTCAGTGATATCAAGATATTTAGTAAGTAAGGGACCCGAGGTCTAAGTTGGGAACATGTGGCAATAAAAGTCCCACCCCCAGCCATTATGTATTTAGGCAGGTGTCCAAGGCAGGTCAGTATATATATATTATATATATATATATATATATATATATATATATATATATATATATATATATATATATATATATATATTATATATATACATTATAAAGAGCATTATAGGCATCAGAATCAACTGTTACCTCCTTCATTCAGGGACCAACCAGCAATAACAGCCATTAAAAAAGCAGAGGCATATAGAATATTAACTCATGTTTGTGACTCTTTTGCTAATGCATTGCTGTGATTGAGGCTTGTCCTATTGTGTCTCATAAGCACCATAAAACACTTCAATAATATGGATCAGAGAGCAGCACCCTTCAGTCAGATTCAAACAGGGTCCTAAAGCTTAGGACAGGGCAAGGAAATGTTTGATGCACCAGACAGGTTCATTCACCCTTGTGTACCTTGGGGGTGCTGAGCTTTGAATGATATTCATTCTTGCTCGTTAATACACAGACCCTGAAACACTTGTGAAAGGTGACCATACATTACCAGAACAGGTGGCATCTAAACCATCATCCACTTGTGTGCTATTAGCATATCCAGTAGGCATCTTGTTAACACATTTACAGCTCCCCAGTGCCATATTAAACCCTGAAATAGCCCTATAAATGATTGTGGTGACAGGGTGAATTGGCAGCAAAGGACATTGTTAACCATAGGGTGAGAGAGGAGCTGCCAAGTCACATGGACAGGGTTCCGCGGACAGACACATGGAAACATGCAAAATCCCAGATGTTGTTTTGACTCATGGCAACACATTTCCCCTGGCGCTGTCGCTAATTGGTTTCGATAGCCAGCAGGCGCCATGTTACTTTTCATTCGATTGTATTTCCAGAATGCCCATTCCAAGAATCTCTCCCGTAGATGTGACAGCCTGCGTTGGTTTGTTTAATACACACCGTGTACTTCGTAATGAGTTGCTTACCAACTACAATCATTTCAATTGCATGTGAGTTACTATAAATAGGCAGTGATCCTCAAAAATAATATCTTTTTAATGACTTCTCTAAGAAATTCTTTAAGGAAACTGTTTAAGGAGTCAAGCGTTAAAATACATTCAATATGGAAAATATTCCAATCAGAGCTAAGCTTTCAGTACAAAAGAAATCGTGGGGAAGGATTAAAGCAAGCAGGATCTCTGTTTTTCATGAGGTAGAGATGTTCCCTAACCAAGTTATTTATTTGAATTCGTAGCAAACGTTTCCATATACGAATAGAAAGAAAACATCCCCAATTTGGGCAATTTTGGAAATAAACAATGCATACTTTCAGTTTCATTACATACAACACAACAGAACATGCAACAATGTTACTATTGTCCCAAACTCTACCCCTACCTTGGATTTATATTAATCAGAAACAGTAGTGATTTACTCCAAAATATGACACATACAGTATCCTGAAACAAAAAATCACCAAGGAAGTGTAGGTTTTAAGGGCAGCAATAAACTGCTGTGAGAGAAAAACAAATGTGACAATAGGAGAATGCATTTATTATTGGGTGAGTGTCTGTTAGTTCTTAAAATCTAATATATTTATATGTGGACCACTTTTCAAATCATTATTTTATTATGGTTCTAAAGTAAGAATTAAAATCTCTTTAAAAAATATGTAATATCAAGTGATAACTAGGGTTGTTTGTTTTGATTTTGACAAAATGAAGCCAAATGACAAACTAAATTGGGAAGGCAACTAAGAGGAAAGAGAGAGACAGGGAAAAAGAGAGGTGGGGAGATTTCAGAAAACTGTATTTTTTATCATTTACCTGTCGGTTGCCATAGAAACAGCTCCCCTCCAGCAAAAACATCCAGTGCAGTGAGTGTGAATCCAAGGTATTCAGTTCTTCAGACTGGGCAAGTCCATGCGTAAAGAGCCTCAAAAGAGATGCCAAGGATTGTTTTTAAACTGACAAATCAATACTGAGTTATTTTAACAATATTTCCCTTCTTCTTAATTCATGTTTTTTCCATTCTGTCACCACCTAGATAGAATTAACCCACTGGTTTCAGATTCGTTGCCACTTGGTTGTTTGACTAAAACAACAAGGGAGCTACCTACTAAATTGCACAAAAGAAACTGAACAAAAAACTGAATACACTTTTGAGATCTTGAAAGCTTGTGTTTGTTTATCACAGTATTAACTCTTAAAAAAAACATAAATTATAACTCAAGCTACCACATATAATATAGCACAGACAGAGGTGTTAGTAGTGGGATTACAATTCATACATTTGACATTCCAGCATTGCACACGCTTGTTCCCTAATTCCTGCATAAACATATTTTTTGTTCTAACTTATCCACAAACCAAATGGAATTAGTGCAAGCAAATTTTTTTTTTTTTTTTTTTTTTACTTTACTTTACTGAGTTCTGTACTACTTTCATATTGTGAAAGCAGGGATTACACATAAACTAGCTGAATATTGAAAAGGTGGTTCTTGGATGTTAAACATTGACCCCAATATTTTTTTAGGGCTTTCTGTGGAACCCAACTCTTGGATCTATAAAATGGGTTTAAAATGAAACTTTTGCAGCTCTCAGCAATCTCATGTCAGTAGGTCTTTGCAATATTAACATATTGGAAAAAAAAAACTGATGCCATGTTTGTATTTGTAAAGAAGAAACTACAGTAATTCTAGTTTTCTTCTATTAGGGTAAGAAAACACTCACATACAGACACACAGTCTCACACAGTCTTCTTACAACTCTGTCAGTCCATGAACTACACAACGTCATCTCCAGCCTCTGCTGCTGCTCATGGAAGAAGAAAAAAAAACTAATCAAAATTTGCTTCCCCAGAGTGAAGATGAAAAAAGAAAACAATTGGATGCAGGGTTTTTGAAAGGTTAATGCATGATTTCTGGGGTCTCTAAGTGCCTCATCTGGTCAAGGCATGATAGTGTGGTATGCAGCGTGAGTCAGACAGTCAGAGGAGCACAAGTTAATTTCCTGGCTTTCCTGTGAAGTAGCCAGTCATCGCTGGGGATTCCACAAGAAGCTTGGCTCTGGCGCTACAGCGGCCCCTGCTGGTCTGAGCCCAGCAAGATGGTCATTGTCCTCTAAGGGCCATTAGTTTGCAAACATCCGCTGTCTGGGATCTGCGTGCAAAGAAATGATTGGCTTGGCGGTGGGGTCAAAGGACGCCCAATGACCTCAAATTTTCCTGAGGTGGTGTGGGGAGATGCTGCAGAGAGAGAAAATAATTAGACATTCTTAAATGGGGAGAAAAACATTTTGACTAAGATTGGTTTATACAGCCTATCATAAAACTAAAGAAAAAACAACACATATGTCCTTTTCAAGCCACACTTTACTTTAATGTTTTTACCATAGTGTAGCACAGTAAATCTTTTTAAAGGGTGCACTGTGTGTGTGTGTGTTAGGGGGGGGGGGCTGCATGTTAATGGTTCTTTCCTGTCCAAAAAATGTAAAACTGATTCTGGATGATTCAGTTCCACATCACTTGTTAAAGAAGAATGAAACTATTAACCAAGTGCCCCGGAAAATGGTCCCATGGAAGCTTTACTTCCACTTGCTTCATGCTTCTTTGGAAATCAGACCTTAAATTCAAAAAGCCACCCTGTCTAAACAAGTTCATTTCCCCATCCCAGCATGGACACAGGAAATCTTGGCAAATGTGTGTGTCTCAACACAGAGAACAATCCTGTACTGACATCTTCAGTGAAAAGGGAACACAACAGAAGGTGCAACACACTTTACACACATATGGTCCCTGCATTTACTTGAACAAATTGGGGTAAAAGTTTATCAAAGAATGGTAACACATAGTGAAAGCATGGTAAAGCACAGTAAAGCACTGAGAATTACGTGCACACTGATTTGCTTTACATTAAATTAAATAGAATTCTCCTTTTTTAGTTATGATATCCTGTTCTCCCAAGCCTGGTCCCAGAGGTATACCACAGTCCAGCTCAGAGCATCTCAGAACAGGGCAAGTTGTCAAGTTTGTGTATTTTTTTTGTTTCATATTGTAAAAAAATACAGTATAATAAAGAATTATAAATACATTTATGGAATACAAGGATCATTGTTCAAATGTTTTGAATGCAAAGCTTAAACCTTTGTAGGTGTAATGCTTCCCTATCAAAATGTGAGTGATTTATAAGCCTACTCTTTCTATTACTCACTCACAAAGACACAAGCACAAGCATGCATTCACACACCCTTGCACAGATTTACTTAAACAGCATTCAACTTTGATAACAGAAATATGAGATGAAATTTACTCAGATAACCAGAATATTGTAGGTGCTCCAATTATTAATCAATTTCCTAGAGGAAGGGAGAAAGGGCATGGTGGATTAAACGAAGTGTAAATAAAACCAATACACAATAGAGGCGTTGTGTGATTAAAGGACAGTGCTGCTTTACATAATGATACGTTATCAGAGAGGAGTCTCCCTTTTGCTCGCTTCCAGATTGATGGCACACTATGTTGGCTGATAAGGTTACACATAGCCATTTTGAATGGTTGCCAGCCACTCCATTACAGCCTCCATTCTAATCCCCCCCAAACCAGTCTCGGTGCTGCTATCTGTCGCAAATTACATGTTTAAAAGCAAAACTTAACTCTGTCTTCTCCAGAATCCAATTCATATACATTCGAAAAGTAGAAACTAGTTTTCATAAATCTGGAAAGGGCAGGACTAGCTAAAACCTTTTTTTATTCTTTCTTTATAATGTTAGTGTTTGTGAATTGTGGTCTTCAAATTGTAAGGGTCTACTGGGTAGAACCCTTGCATGTCCAGCAACTCAACAGCCAAACAACAGTCTATTTGCAAGATGCAAAGGTACAATACATCAGAACATGTTCAGGGTCAGGGCTCATTTCCTGGCCAACATTATTATTTGCCAACACTATGGACCTCCCAAAACCCTTGGGGGTCAACGGTTACTTAAAGGGGTAACCGTAATAAACAATAAGCATTTATTTAAGTAACTAATAAAGGGGTGGCTGTTATGTATATACTATAATAGGGTTTGTTATAAAATGCGATGGGCTGTGATTACATTGGTTGCAGTCAGGCACTGTAAACAAGAAGGACGACCTGTCTAATGTGGCAGCTCTGGTGGATCACAATACACAGGACTGCATATGGTAAATTATCTGTGTATAAAGATATCATTTTTTTTCAATACCTAATGCTACAGTGTCACAGCCTGACCCATGACAATGACACTATGTAGTTTACAACCTGGGGGAAAAAAAACAAAAAAAACTTTTCCATATAAAGTTTATAAAATTGCTTTTACAAGACAGAGCCGCCAGTTTGATTTATGAGTCCTCGCTTTCATCAGCTAGGTTCGTCTCAAAGCAATAGGCTCAAAGCAATTGAGCAGAAAAATGTCATTTCAAAGAAATAAAGAGCTGATATAACAGAATGGGCTCTTTCAAAGGAAAATAAAGCCTTGACAATGTTAGGGAGAGAGTTTTTATTGCATGCTAGTTTCTTTGTCAGAACCGTGGTACTTTCATTGTGCTGTCAAGTTAAATTGCAGGTAATAGCTTCCACTGCCTAATGGAATGCGTTAGAAATGGAGAGACAGACTAACTTTGACAAGTTATGACATTTAGTTTTTATTAAAATGTCCTAAGCAACCAGGTAAATTCAGACTGTGGTCCCACACCACGTTCAATTTTATTATTATTATTATTATTATTATTATTATTATTATTATTATTATTATTATTATTATTATTATTATTATTATTATTATTATTTGGCAAATTTTACAATTAACAGTATGGGGTTTCAGTTTGTGACATATCTGTCCTTCCATGCAGAATAGGTCAAAGACTTTAATCTCATAAAACAAAATACTACGTAATCCCATAAAAGGTTAAAACAGTTCTGCTTGTTTAATTTCTTTTAAGACTTTGTTGTAATTGTTTCCGTCTGAAGGTGCTGCTACTACGAATACTTCATCTGGAAATCCTAACCTAATTAAACCAAGTCACTCCTCTGCTTCCTGTGTCAGTCTCCAACTGTTCATAAGATATAAAGCAGACATACTCTGTTAGCGAATGTCAGTCACTGGTGACAGCACACATTTCAGAGAAACAAATTTGCTAATCTGTTTTTCTAGACCAACTATTATTGTAATTAGAATCTCATTAATGTGTTTCCCAGTAATAGTGTTGAGAAATGAATAGACATTCAAATATTATTTGGAAGGGGGGAAAAGTATGTAGGCCCATATTTATTAAAACTCTTTATTTTTAGGGTATGATTTTTTAAACACAGTAATGCTATTAAGAAACTACTTCAGTTGACTTGGGCATTTTTAAATGAAAGCTGTAATGGCCTACAATCATGTTATATTATACTACACTTAAATTCATTGGTGTGTTTTTATCAAATTATTCTATTGTTTAACATTCTTTGCATTCTGCTTCATCTGTGTATTGAAACCAGTTTTTTACTACATACCTCTGTAACCCAAATATGTATGTCCCAGCTATATGCAGCAAAAGAAGGCTGTCACCTTTAATCTTGAAATGAAAACACAATGGGCTGTATTCACAAAGCTGTAATTCAGTTATTTAAAATAAATAAATAAATAAATAAAGTGGTTTCAAAGTCAGTTTTTATGAATTATATAAAGTCTGATATTCCTGTAACCATTCCATATTCTTGAGGGTTTCATTAACAGCTAAATATCAAACTAAATAAAACTATCAAACTTTTTTATTCATAAAAACAGACTTTGAAAAAGCATTCATTTAAACAACTCATGAGTTCAGGCAGACAACCTGAAAAGGATGCTTTATTTAAGGTGGTTAATCTCTACTTTAGCCACAAGGCTACACAAACAAGTGGTACTGTTTTTTTTTATAAAAATGGATTCATATGCAACAAGAAGCCAGGTTTTATACATCAATGTGAAAAAATAGCCTTTCCTAAGCATATTCTATCCCAGGGGATCTTCAGAAAGATGTGAGGTTAGCAGGGCAGCAACAGTGTGGAGGGTGGTTTTCAAGTTGGTAAACTCAGTATTAAGCTGCAAAGGATTAACTAAAGGTTATGGTACTACTAAGCTACTGCAAAACCTCCAATCACCCTCAACCTATATGGCATTTTGTCCTGTGGTTTCAGTTTTATAGTTTCTTTGTTTTTTGTTCCTCTCTCACTGTTTAGGATGTCTAACATATACTGCAGAGCGCCTCCAGCTGAAAGAGATGATACTTGCTTTAAAGGGTAAAAATTACTGTAGGAATGCTTTTAGGACTGCTCTGAGCTTTGCATTGGGTAATTAGAGTAATATTTCATTTAACAAAGTACTGGTTGTTGATATTTGTTTAATGTCAAGCTAATTACTTTGGCTCATCATGGGCTACAAATAACAGCCTGATTTCAGACCTGGTGTGGATCTTCAACCTCAGCTAAACCCCAGCCTGAATCTCTTGCTTAAAAAAACAACAAAGCCGTTGTTTCGGTAGGTAATCTTTCAACTATGGATAAGTGAGTTTGTGTAAATCCCAGTTTGGACCTCTTAGTCTTGTGCTAACTAAACTCAAGAAGCATACTTTTGAAAACAATCTGAAAACAAAATACAAAAGCCATATATTTGTGGACTGCGGGGGACCACTGCTCTTTCCTAATTCCATTGCTGCCTCACTCCGTCCAAATAACTATCAGCCAACAAACAACTTCAGTTCAATGAGCTGAAGATTAATGAGTTGCTATTGTTGGATCACCTTCATGAAAAAACGGTTACAGTCATGGATATATGGAACAAAGAGAAGTGTGCATAAAGCATTAGCAAAACACATAGGATTGCCATGTCAGGTTAATGCATTATGATATATGACCTATCTTATGTAATGAATTCCAGACACAAACAGCATATACGAAGGGAGCAGAGCACCAGGTAAATACAAAGAAATACTGTGTTTAGAAAGACCACTGGGTTGTGATTTCAGTCATAGGTCTAGTATTCTATTGCTTTAAATAACAAATTCTTAATAAATAAAAAAAAATCTTACCCGAATGCAATGCTACTCACTATTCTCATCTCAAGTTCTTAGTTATGAAACACGCCATGAACATTTAAATAATGTGGTCATTCTCAATGTCTTAATGACAAGGTGTTTGACTCCTAAAAACATACTTTAGTTTTATTAATATCTTATGACTGAGAGTTTAAAGCTATGCATTAAATATGACTTAAAGATGGTTATCAATTAGATTTTTAACAATAAAGTTGGCCCTAAAGTAAGTCATATTTTCTTGTTGGGTTAAGAGTAAAATTGCAAATTTTGGCCTGGCTTTTTTTTTTTTTTTACTTGATGCATACAACAACAGGTTAAGCTTTTTTTCATGATTGTAATAACAGGTTTTACATTGTGCCTTTTTCACAAAGAGCCCTGCACCCAAATACAGACCACAGAATCCCTCCCCACCACCAATACCTTTCTGACCATCCTCACATCTGCCAACCCCCTAACCCCTTAGCTACAATAACATTTCACCAAAACCCCCTAACTGCTGAGAAAACGTTTTCCTCGATGCACCTCCGACATTCCATAACTGCCAGGAATGGAAGGTGAAATGACTAATTATAGAGCCGTGT
This sequence comes from Acipenser ruthenus, assembly GCF_902713425.1. Lineage (NCBI taxonomy): Eukaryota > Metazoa > Chordata > Actinopteri > Acipenseriformes > Acipenseridae > Acipenser > Acipenser ruthenus. The sequence continues at coordinate 9,469,886 of NC_081204.1, read as the reverse complement.
TTACCCAGCAAGCCTTTCTCTTTCTCCTGCTCTGACACTTACAGATGTTCCAGTCTTGACATCTGGTAACAAATCGTTAATATTTTAAAACATCCTCCCTGCAGTAATTACAGGTACCAGTACCACTCTTAGTCTTAGTCTGCCCTGAAACCGTAGTTAATTGCCTCAAGGGTCAAGTCATCTAAGCTCCCACCTTAAGAGATTACAAACTATTAGGCATACTACATTTAGGTTTAACAAAGACCAGAGCCCATGGGGGGAATAGCCGAGTTAGGGCTTCCCAACACAAACTGTGAATTCTTATGATATAATCTGCCAATAATTTGCCATTGTGTTTCTTGACATTAACTGGAATATCACACTGTTGTGAAAGCTGAATCATAGTAATGTCATCAGGATCAATGGCACATACCATAGCAGGTGTATTATCACTTCAGTACTATGTAAATCAGGCATAGCCCACTGCCATTGCTTGGTCCCTTGTATATGAACAACATTTTAAACTGATTGAAGAATAATTTGAAAGAAACTAAAATTCAACACGTACTGACTGAATTATTGTTAATTAAAAACCTAATCCCTGCTTGAGCTCAGAAACACAAACTAATATGACCAGTGCTCACATTTTAATTACTGTTTGTTCTGTGTTGCCCTTTCTAGTCATCTCATGGGTCACATTTTAGTGGTTGAATTAAGCAACAAGGTTGTTAAGCTTATTTTGAAAAAAAGCAGTCAGTATGGGTTAAGGTGGAATTTAAGTTATCAATGAAAGATAATATTGGTATCTGTTAGAATTCACAAGGGTTGTGTTCAGTGTAATGCCATGTCATATGCAGGAGTTTGGTTTGGATGTAACTAACACATGATGCATGCCAGATTTAAAAAGGTTTTGGGCTCCCAGGGAATAACCTTTACATCCTCCACAGTGCATAATACAAAGATGATTAAAAAATGAATTGCAGATGTTCCTAAAGGATAAGGCTCCACTCAACTGATTGGAATGAAGGTGCAGGAGCAGATTGAGAGCCTTTAATTAGACTTCATTAAAAAATATTTATTCTACAAGTGTGCTTCAAACAAATATCAAGAATACTTAAAACCAAAGAAGAAAAGTCCACTTCATATTTCTATCTATCTATCTATCTATCTATCTATCTATCTATCTATCTATCTATCTATCTATCTATTGTTAAGAAGATTGAACTTCATACTATGATCCTCTCTCTCTCTCTCTCTCTCTCTCTCTCTCTCATATTGAATTCATATTAAGTCAATATTATTACAAACCACAGTCAATCAAACTGACATGCATGGTCAGTATTGTAACATTTAGTTAGCATATTTCTTTTTTGATGTTTTTTTTTTTTTATTGTTAGGTTATCCTGGTTGTACTGGTAAATACAAGCTCGAGTCAGACTAGTTGCACAGGGGCAAAGGCAGAGTATCCAATGTTGAACCTAAACCAGGTATGAGATATAGTATACCTTTCATTCCTTAGAAGCCTAGGTTTTCAGTTTGGCTTTAGTGTCCTCCACTCACCTAATGGGACATTCCAAGCAGGTGATGCCACTGAAATCCACTCCGTTACCACAGGCTATAGAAATCGGAGGTCACAGCGAGACTTATTGTACATTAGCATAATGCTATTTTCTTTGAAAACAATGACAGTTGGTCAAAGGCCATTATTCTTCCAGGTCCCTACAGTCTGGAATAGTATGCCTAGAAGCATTTTCAGTAGGAATCATTCATGAAGCTTCAAATGTTTAGGAGTCAATGCACTTGTTTCATTATTTGATGTGAACAGAGATGTATTCCTGTATTTTATAATCATGTGTTGCCATGCTTGGTAATCTGAAACGTGTGCTGCTGTCATCTTTTTAAATGAGACGTGAGGGTCAAAGGTTTTATTATCCTGGTAAAATAAAAGTTCGTACTACTCACACTGAATATAATAAGGCCTCATCTGACTGTTCTTTCCTAGCAAGACCCAGGTGGCTGTTTTTCTGTGGATTAGAAGAGCTTATCTAACCATTTATAATATTACTGTGAGCATAATATTGTTTTGATTAAAAAGCTCAATGCTACTGATCTGTCACAACAGAGATTCAGGGCAAGTTTGGTGGTCTTGCATTATTGACTACTATTGAAGTATAATTATTACCTATATGATTGCTATTCGTCTTCTCGGGTTACAGACAATGTGATTAAATGATCCTGCCTTGGCACAGGTTCTCACACTATTTTTGTAGATTATGTAGTGACATATCACTGAGTTGCTAGGGGCTGCAGGGAACGTCACTAATCCCAGGAGTGTTACTGCGGCTTCTGCAACTCTGACATCAGAAATGTGATGTGAGATTCTCCACAGTGTACTTTTGCTAGGAGTCACACAGGTATTTCAGCAATTTACTGCAGTTTGCACAGAAAGACTGAGTACCAATTGTGTCCTCAGCAAAGCAAAGCAGTGCATAGCTTTGAGTGTCAGTTCCAACCAGGTCTGAATCCTCCATTTTGATTGGCACGGTTATAGAAGGTAATCGAAAGACAGGAAATGCAATACACTGAAACCTTACTTAAAGGCCACCTCAGGACAAGAGCCACCCTGCAATTAAGGCCATATGTTGCTGGTCGCTTGACTGGCCTTATCACTGTATAGAACAGAGAGGGTTATGGATTAATAACTACTTTATTAATTAATGTGTATATGTACAAACCTGGAGCCCATATAGGGTGTATTGAAGTTGAACCTGATATATTGCAGGCTTCTTTGATTTATTTGTTTAGGTTTCAAAACCCAGATTTGTCACAGGATACTTATGATAATGGATTAGACAAGAAATTTAACTTTCAACCTTAACCTGAATATTACCACACCCAAATCGAACCTGGGATGAAAGAGGAACACCAATCAGATATTGGTGATAGAAGTTCATTCTTGAGCAACATGTATACATTTGGACTTGCACAAAGTGTATGTGAGAGAGCTCATATGATGACTGTCAAGTGGATTACAGTCATTCATAACACATTCATAACACATTACAATAAAGGGTAAAAGAGAGAAAGAAAAAAAATCTAGATAATAAAGTTATTGCCTGGTGGTCTACCAACCCGCTGATTCACTCCCCAATTGGTTTTGCTCCCGGCAGTTACTATAGTGATGCACCACAATAACTCAGATCAACAGGAAATATACATATGAAGTACCTGTAATTAAGCAAAACACAAATACAAATAAAAAACAGCCTCTCTGAGCCTTCAGAACCTGTTATCAAGGGAACACATACACAATCTGGAATGCTGTGCTGCTGTGGAAGTCAGAATTATTTTTCAGAACATTGCAAAGCCAAGGATTCTTGCTATTTAGTAACTTTAACACAAACATGTCTGATTTGTGTAACAGTAGAGCCCAGAGAATAGTAAACTATGGAATAATAACAGTTGTAAAGTCAAGTTAAGCATCATTGTGGAACAATGCAGCTTTAAGCTGCAAGAAGAAAAAAAATAACCTTAGGATCTGCTAACTCTCAGACCTAATTTCCATTGTAGCAACAAGAACGGTGCATCAAGAACTACCTTCAAAAGAACTTCTCAGGTAGGAAAAGACAGAATCAACAGCAAACCAGGTTCAGAAAAAGTTTTGCACAGCAGTGAAATCACAAGGTATTACACCAACATCTGCTTTGTCTAACTCCTTTTCATGTAAAAAATGCAACTGCTATACTATTGGTAATTTCATGTTATGTTTCTGTACTTGATCCCCTAAACAACCCTTTAGCAATCATGCATGTCTCCCCTGTTACTAGTCTAGTGGTTAATTCCAATTATTATACATTATTTTGTAAAGCCCTTTATATCTGCTTTTTATTTGAGCAAGCTTCAAGAAAGTAGAAATGAACTGCCATGCATTTCAGCGATGAAGCACAAATGTTAAAACTGTTATATTGCACGGTAGCAGCCATTTTGGTTAGCGATAAAATAAACATTGCAAATTAGCTCAAATGAATGGCACAAACATAACATGAGGTTTACAGTAAACCTTTTCAAATATTATTTTCTTCTCAAAATATGTCGTTGTACTCAAATATGCAAAGCTTTGTCCTGGAGTGTAGATTGAAGAATCTGTCCCTGGCCTCTTCTGGTGCAGAGTTCAGCATATCAAAATACAGAAATTTTAAACCACCAGCCCTGTTTTATTTCCTCCCCTTTTGAAACTGTAATTTACACCCAGGCTGGATTTCAAACAAATGCAACTTTGAAATGTCTTTTCTTTTTTTTTTAGCTAAAATGACAGAGTAATCAAACTCCGTATTTTACCCCAGTCTGTAAAAGAATACCGTATTACTCTGAAAATAAACAAGAGAAGTGGTTGGGCCTGGACTCAAAGAGTCCTTTTTATACTTTTTCAAAGTATGTGATAAATTCAGTTCTGGTATGACAGCACAGGAGACTGAAAAAGAAACACTTTGACCAGATGATAAAAGCCTAACAATCACCTTATTTTAGAGGTTCAGGAAATGACTGTACAATTATCCCACTTACTGGACTCATGGCCAACTTCCATACATCAAATATTTTACCAGCCAACTAAAGGAATATTCCCTCAGCCAAGTGGAGAAATATTTTATCTTTAAGTACAGCTCACTTTTAAACCACGCTATAGTGAACACTTAATTAACTAGTCTCTCAGGTCATTCTTAAAAACCACAAACACTATAAAGGTTGTCATTACAGTACAGCTTAAAATAGTAATTAAATGCATTATTAACCACTGGTAATATATTGCTAACATGCCCTCACTGCAACTGAGTCTTCTTTTAACTTTTTAGATCACTCTAAGCATCAGTGCTATGGCAAGAATTGACTCTACTGTCTTAACTGATTGGAGCTAGGTGGTGTACTTCTTCCCTGTTGGGTATTGCATAAACAACAGGTGGCAGTACTGCACACACCATTATTGTCAAAGGGGAAGTAGGAAAGTGCTGGATCCCCAGGTCCAGTGTGCAAACTATGAAGCTCATTATTTTTAGGGTAGGGGGGTGGGGGGTGGGGGGTTGTTACAGTAGTTAATAACCGTTTAGTAGTTCATTGGCCTGCAGAGAGCGATATATGAAGCCAGTTCTGGGTGGCACCTAAAATGGAATTTATGCATTCTAGTGTGTTAATGCATATTTTCCAAAATTAATATTAATAAGGTCCAAACTTATCTGTCTTGTGATCTCAGTTGAATATAAAATCAGAGATAGGTGATGGGTGTCTGAGCCCAGCCTCCTCACATACAAGTAGTGTTGCCCCTTGTGCGTGCAACTCCCCTTGGTTGAGGAAATGATTCCAAATCGAAGAGTGTCAGTTGAATCACAGCCTTCATTATGCATTGTCAGTTTACCAGTTTGCATGCATTCTTGGCACATGCTGAGTAAACAAATAGTTTTAATTAAGTGTCTAAGTATCTAAATAATCACTGTATATAGCTTTCTACAGTCCTGTCCATGCTTGTGCACATTTTAATGAGAAAATATGCCATATTAAACAGCTATGTTATTACTTTTGTGATCTGTGTTTCTAGTAATCCCAGACAGAGGGGATCAGATGAAATTTGGAACAGGGAGGTGAGGTAAATTGGGTTTCAAAAACAAATAGTGTTGTCGTGCAATTCAAGTGTGCTATTAAGACAGGATGAAGTAAAAATGTGATGAAAGAGAACCTAATTATAACATGGTTTTTAAAAAGAAACACGATATCCTCAGTAAATGTGCCTGCAAACATATTACCTCGCTGTTCAGTAGGATCAACAAATGCATTATTTGTTTTAATAGAATACCTGAAGAGAGGTTTTTATCGTGTGACCACACCTACAGTACTTGGTGAAAATCTATAGTAACTAACTCCCTGTTCACTGCTGTGGCTGACATAACTTGATAAATGCCTACATTAAGAACTTAGGTAATTCCATGTATTTATAGACAGCTTTTGCATGTAACAATCACCTGTGGCTGTCAATTCATTATCCCCCATATTAACAGTAATACAATAAAAATAGCGTGAAATTAGGTTCACCAGATGGATACATTTTAGGGTGGCAGTATTAAGATCTGTCACTGTTTAAATCGTTAAAATAGACTGTTGTGTCAGTCACCACTCAAATGCACATAGACCAATCAGGATTCTTCTGGAATGTTTTCCATAAAGTAGCTTCGAATGTCATTTAAATAGCTTGTTTTACATTTCCACGAATGTTTTATTACGTATGCGAAAGGTGTAGGTGGGGCTGAAGGAGTGGAAAGGTCACACTGTTACATGATTTCAGTGGAATGAGGTAATCTGTTCAGACCTGGCACTTAGGATTTACTAGACAAGCGCAAAGCAGCTCAAAGTCAGGTAAAGGCAGATTTTGAGAACAATGATAATAACTCAAATTTGTAGTATCGAAACTCTGAATGATGGCAAACATGAGATGAGTAAGGGAATGCGATATCTGAAGCTAACTCACCAAGGACGCCTGATTCAGTGGACCTTGGTTTTGCTGGCTACCTATCTAATGACAAGGGTGTTTGGTGTAGGATGTCTTAGCTACATTTTCCTCCGCTCTCACTGTATTCTGACCGCAGTATTTTCCATTATTATTCAAGGAATTTTTTAAATAACTACCACATCAATTAGTTCATGTGAAATGTCAGCTACAGCTTCATTTAATTAATGGTACAAGCTCCTACACCTAGGCACATACCCAGAAACCACAAAATCAACCCTGCAGGCGATGCAATTCACTGAGCTTTATCTTGACGTATCTGTACAGAAACAAGCGACTTGTTCTTTGAAATATAATTATGCCTTAACAACAGGATTCCATACAGTCTAATATTATTAATGTGTCAGCCTTAATAGACTAAGACAGACAAAGACAAACAGTACATACCTAAAAACACAGACAAACATAGATGTTGGAATCACTACATCTACCTTCTATGGAAAGCCATGTAATTTATACGCCAATAAATCTACCACATTGGACAAATAATCCTCACATGCGGTGTACCTGCAACTTTAGAGCAGTGACACAGTACATTTGTCACATAAACTGCTGTGTAGATACTGTATATAACCTGGCAGATACAGTATATAACCTGGCCCTTGTTGTATTTCAGATTGGTAGAATAACCACAAACAAATAATTTTAAACACAAATACATGGTCAACTTATGAAGCCTTTTATTTAAACCACTCTCCAGTGAGAATTGGGACAGTACTGGGACACAGGGTCCATATTCCTGCAGCATGGTTGTTTGAAGGGGGGTAATATCTGAATTAGAAAATTAACATAAACATTTTGCCTATATGACATGAAGTGGTTGGTTCTGCTATATCTCACGATATACATTGCAAACAAGTGAAGGGTACCAAGACTCTACCTCCACTGCACCTATAACATATCCGTTTGCAATCGCAAATCAAATATCTGAGATACGTGCTTAGCTTTACTCGTTATAGCTATCTTCAAGTTCTGATTTCTGTGCTGCAGGTCACCGGCATATTGTGCCATTGAGCTCTCACATTGCATACAAAATAATGTTGCATTGTGACAGAACCACAGAAGATCCAAAGATTTTCAATAGGAAATTTTGCCCATTTGGGGGAGAAAGTTTATTGTGATGGCATCGTGGGAAAAGCTTGGTCAAATGTGGTGAAGCAAACCCAAAACACATGATAATATACTGTATGCCAATTCTACAGTATGAAAAAAGAAGAATCGCAGTGAACTGCAATATCTCATTGTAAAACAAGTTCTGGAACTTGTTATCTCAGTACTGCAGGGCCTCTCAAAGTGTCACTTCAGCTTGAGAAAGAGAAGTCTGTTCCTGTACATTTTCAGCTTTTGTCATTTCTGAATGTATCCTTCCTCTAGGCAATGACGTTAGCTCTATAGTGCAGTGCTTTAGCTGCCCTATTCCAGGGACTGTGCCTTGTATCCCTTCTGCTCCAGAAGGGGCCCTCAGAAAGAGACATTCAGTGTTTATTTAAAGCTGTCACTCCTGTCATTTCTCACGTCTGTGGTTGAGCCCAAAGGCATGATGTCATCTCCCCAGCTCCTGATCTCAATCTTAATGGATGCTGGGGGGGGGGGCACCATACACTTGCCAACTAATTAAATAAAGGCCATACCACCAGATCAGGCTAATTAAATACCCTATTGGAGGTTTGGAGGTGAGGAGATGGTGTACATGAGTCTATAGCTCTTCTGTTTAACTTGCTTTTCGGAAACGCAATTGTCTGGCACATGGTAGTTTTCACAAAAGTTCACAGGTCACAGTGGTGACACAGTTGAGCTACTTTTCATGGAAGGCCTCTGCTACACATGCTGTATTCTGTAACAGTTTTTTTTCCTGTGGTGTTTATGAATCACCCCATATGGGAATTTTGTGGTTATGCATGCACCAATAACAATGACAAAAAGCAATGGCAATAGATGGATTAGAATTAGAATGGACTATTATGTTCCACTGGGATTCATATAGATTTGCAGTAATAAAAATAAAAAAATCTTATTGTAAAACAGTATAAATAATATAAAAATACCAATTATGGGTCATATGGTTGTAATTTCATCTCCAGGATTTTATGAAGCTCACAGTCTTGTGGTTTATGTTTTTATTAGATCTCTGAGAATTATAGTCAAATATCAAATTCCTTGCATTGCATTATTCTCTATTATTGGTCATATATACTAAAACTGCATAACTCTCAACCTAACATAACATCTATACAGCCATGTGCCATTTATCAGAATATAAATTGGTTCAATGTTGAAGGTCATTTGAAACTAACCCCTTATTACAAACGGACCTACACTCTGAATTTCAATGGGTCCAAAACTAGCTTTCGAAACCTTACACCTTTCCAGGAAAGTCTATGGTGTTCGTCAGCTGTGATGCGATTTGGGAAAAATTTGAAACCTAAATATTTTTTACTCATGTTACTATGGTTGCTAACCAAAGTTCTGCTCTCAGTGACATAATAACTTGGCCCTGGTTCTCAAAGAAAACAGAAAGTAAAAGTGGCTTAATTCAGATACAGTATTAAATTAACAATGGGAAGGCAATTTGTGTTATGTAGTATAAAACTCCAAAAAATATTTAGAGTCAAAAAGCAGTCATTAAAGATTAGTTTCACATGTTGTGCTAAAATCTAGATTTGAAATGCAAATTCATCTTTTGCCATTTAAAAGACTTTTAACATGCATGCTGGGGAATGCCTGCATATTATCTTGAATTATCATTTTCTGAACAAATGTTAGATGAATGAATGTATAATACCATGATTAATCTACTTTGACTTAATTGAAACGAATGAAAGATGTGACAAATCAAAATATATTTTCCTAAATGAAAGCAATGGTGTACAGGTGTTTTGTAGTTTATATGAACTTGTATAGTTTGATATACTTATTAATACACTTTTTATAAGTTCTTACTTAAATGTGTAACTTTCTAATTTAAGATTCTGTTAACATTTTGCATGTAGCATTCATAACACTGCATAACTGCTTGCATAATCCTTCATAATCAATATGAAAATGTTCAAGAATTTATAACACATTGTTACAAACCAAATGCACTGCATTTCAAATACATGTTCGTGACTTGTAGCTGTTTCCACTTCACTGTAATTTGTGATATCCAATAAATAATATAATTTTGTAGCTTCTATAGTAAAAAAAAAAAATAAAACAAATAAAAAGATAATTCAAAACCATTCCAGGTAGATATGGTTAATTTTTTACAACACATTTTTTGATTGGTGGTTGAAATCCGGAGGGTCTCAGTTGCCAGAGACATTATACAGACATCCCAAACTCTGTCAAAAAAACAAATTCAGAGCAATTAGGAACATAGAAAAGGCTGATTCAAATAGCCCCCCTCCTTCCTCCCCTCTATACTCCCTCTGTCCCCCCAAGGAAATATTGATATCTGAAGGTTGGACTGACAGTGCTTCTTTGAGTCCCTTGTTATTCCTGCTCCCAAGTCTACCGTCAGACTTGCACCAACTCTGGCCTGGTATAATTGGGCCCCCAGCGCTTAAACTCCATTTCCCCCTTGCTTCAAAGGATGCAAAAGTCAAAGGAAACTGAATTTTACAAAAAAAAAGAAAAGAAAGGCTATTTAAAATTGTCTGTGGAGCTCTTGCTTTTTATCTTTTTTGTTTCAGTCCAGCTATGATGAAAAGCTAAAAAAAAAAAAAAAAAACATCAAAATATTCAGTACCTGTTCCCTCCGGGAAGCATGTGTGTATGCAGGGAGTGATAGGAGAGTGAAGGATAGAGGAATGGTAACATCAATAGAAACTGTGAAGAAGAAAGACATGAGAAGAGGCAGAAATTGAAAGAGAGGAAATTAGATTCTTCTAGCAGGTGGACACCCTGAAGTTTGTTGCCTGGGATTGACACCTCTTGCGGGAATAAAACCTTGGATATGAGTGATTAAAGATGTAAAAAAAGAAATGACCTTACTGTACCTGACCCAACTTATCAACACAAGGTACCACTTTTAGTGCCACTCTAAGACGGAATAAGTCTCAGGACAGTTTTTTTTTTAGGTAGTATAAACAAAGCTTAATATCTTGAACTGAGACTAATCAGTTTGCAGCACATTTGTTTTTCTTTAAATAGCAACCAAACTATCCAAATTACATTTTCAATACATACACTTAAACCCTAAACTAGAGACTAAAAGAACTGACAACATGTTTAGCTCATTAAATGGTAATGTCAGAATTTGCTCCTCTCACATTGGACCAGTTACACAAGGTTAAATACAATTTCCTTATCTTTTAAACTTTGACAGACTGGTATGTGAATCAAACACATGGAAATGGCCCATTAACCCTCTATTAATTAATTGTGAACAGGCACTTGATTTAAGAGTGACAATCAGCATTGTGGTTGTACACATTCTCAACCCAGACATAAGAGATGTACACCTGTTTCTCATGTGTAATAATTTGAAACCAGACCAAATGTAGCAGCGATCTAACTTTAGTTGACAAATGATTTCATGATTTAGAAGCTGAGTAAGAAAAGGCTTTCCCAAAATCCTTTCACTCCAAAGGACAGCTGATTAAGTCTCTGCTCTCATAAGGAGACTTCTTGTATAGTCTACAGCACGTTTGCCTTAACTAATGCAGTTACATTGTTGAAAGATTCATCAGTGCTTATGGGGAAGTTGGTATATAAGGTAATTAATAACTAATAATGTAATTGTTATTGGTGTTTAGGGAGGATATAACACAACTGAACAGGTCACAAATTGTTCACATAATTATTTTTTTATTTATTTATATATTTTTTAAAGAGTTCCTGATTAGGATTAGTAGTTCAAAATTGACCAATATCTTACCCAAAATTGACCCCTTTAAAATGTTACTTTTAAAAGTCTTACTTTCACCCATTCTTTGGGTCATTCACAGAATGTTTGCACTCTGGCAAAATAAGAATGCATGTGAATCTAGAGTTCTGATTGAATTTAGCTTCTTTTAAGTAAAATAATTACAACGTTTATCACTATTTTGTGTTTCTTTTTTTAGTTACGGATGAATCATTTGAGGTCATCGTACCACACCTTTAAACAGATACAAGAAGGGAAGCTAGACAAGTTAGTTAGAGAGGGAGAAAGAGAAAACATAGGATATAATCATATACAGAAAGCATTCTCAAAGCTGAGAATGTGGAAATGCCAGGGCCTCAATGGAAGACTAATGATGGCTGACCTGGAGGCTGTCAGAGGGATTATTTACTTATTCATGCCTCCTTGCCCAGCAAAGGCCCTCCTGGGTGTCGGAATGACAAGCGGCTGAAGTCATTACAGTTTTCTTTTTATTATTTTGAGAGCCGTTTCTTCTATCCTTTCTATGCTCTTTTAAAATGGGCTGCAAGAATTATTGACGATTAAGAAACAACAAGAGATTTCTTGCAGAGACAAGCGGCAGGCAAAGTTGAGTTCAATTCCTCCTGACACCCTTTGATCTTGGTATACATTCCCAAACATTCGATTTAAGAAAATGCCAACCAAGTCATTCTGCTTAATGAGGATTTAGCACTGAGATTGAGAGCAGATGTCTGGATTAAGTTTCAGGCAATGCGTGCTAAATTAGTGCTGATGCTGAACTAGTTTTAACCACTAAGAGATACAGTAAGTGACGGGTGCTGAGGGCTAAGCAGGTACAGTAAATCCTTGTCTTAACTCCTTTACATGGCGCTGCACCTTTTTGACAATCAGTTTGCTTTGGACAAGACTAATATATGCATTGCAGTCTATATTGTTTTGTTTCATATTTAAAATTGTTTGATTCTGAATTAAAAACGTATTCACAAAAACAAATGTGCTGTATGTTTTCCAAAGCAACACAGTTATAGCTATATTTACTTTTTAAATATGTGTATAACTGGACATTACTACTGGTGCTAAAGCTTAAAGCAAATGTCATTTCTACAGATGATAACTGTGTTTGTCTGCATATTGCAAAAAGAGTAAGTCATAGATGGTTATTCTCAGACTATACTGTTAGACCTTACAGTAGATGCTATTGAATGTTTTCTATTTACATTCTGTGCCAAATAGACACCAAGATATAACTGTAGTCTAAGATAAGAGTAGGCTATCACTGGGCACTGATCCAGCCCACAGCTACCTGCCAAGTGTGTGCACTCCCTTCACCATTCACAGGCCCCGTTGCCACCTTCTGCTTATTACCAGTATTGCACCAACACCACACCACAAGAAGAACCAGACAGTTGAAACTTACAGTGCTGGATTTCCAATGAGAAGGGGATTTAATACAGAGAGGAAGGAGAGGGGTGCATAGATCTAAGAACCACATGGGTCTGGAGAAGCTTTCTTGGTCATTTTTGTCAATAAGAAAAAAAGAAGAAAACAAAACAACATGGTATTTTGTTCCAGAATTGCCCATCTGTTTTAGTTATTATTGAGAAGTAATCTTTTTGATACAGTGCCTCCAGTTGATACAGTGCCTCCAGGATCAGGGGCCATGTGTTTTCAATACTGCACACTGGTCCTCTTTAACCACTATAACTAATGCAGACCATCATTAATCTGTAATTTGGTGCGGTGGGTGCCGGGGGCTTTGCAGATTTCAGACATTTTGTTTGATTGGTTCTGGACAGACAACTACGCCAAAAAGATGAAAGTTAAGCACTTAAAAAACAGTAATACACAGAAACTAGAGTTCTGCACTGGCCTGTCAGTAAGTATATTGATTTCCTATTCACTTACTTGTGGGCTGCTTTATGAATGAGTTCAACAGTTTTTGCTAATCTAGTTAAACGGACAAGCTTAAACCTTATAAGGTGGAGGACCCTCTTTTTTTCGTGTGTAACAGGGTGGAGGCTGGGCATGGACCATCAACCCAGCAGACCACAAGCGAGCATCTTAACCACTATGCAAAAGAGCCAGGCTTGTCTGTATTTGCATTTAGAGCTTGTAACCTCATCGCCTGTCACGTTCAGGGGATACAATCCATAACAGCAATAAATCACACAACACTGGCAGTTGCACTGGCACTGTTTTTTGAACACCTGTGATTTGCTCACAGTCCACTGGTTTGGAAACCTTTGGTCTGAGGGATTACCAAGGTTTTCTTTCTCAATGTCTCCATATTTTTTAGACTTTGTACCATGGAAAGTTTTTTTTAAAAACTTTGTTTATTGAAGATAGAAAGCTTACATGGATAAACTCACAATATTTAACAACATATTTCCAATAGTGTCCCAATACCAGGAACACCTGGTGACACCAATTCTCCTTGACACATAGTGAAGCTTGTTCAAGTGATAAAAGCATTCTAAATACATCACCATGGAAACATGGCAACTAGCACATGATCTTAAAAAAAACCCCAAAAACTAGATGCTTAAATCAATTCAGAACCTTGCAGATTTAGCATCACCACAAGATGCATTCAATAAATGATATATAAATTAACAGGTACTTAAAATGCTTTATAATGTCAGCTATCTGCATTATTACATATCCTAATGGCTCCAGAAAAAAAGGCAACAGTGCAGCCGATTGTGTAATCGTGCATGATGGAGTGCCTGTTGACCCTGGTTCACTTACGATATGCACTTTATTATTTTGTTTATTCAGCAGTATGTGTACCATGTCCTTTATGGAAACTGCTTTCCATTACTTAAAAGGTTCTTACTTGCACTTACAAGTTAACTGTCTTCTAGATACATTGGTACTGCATCGTGAAGATTTTTATAGAGAGTTGGATACGAGCTGAATTAAGGGTCAAGTTTTTCTTTTTAATAGGTCTTAAACATTTAGTGGTGATACAGATACAGGCATAAAAACATGCCTTAACAGTTAACGATAGGCTTGTGATAACTGCAATACAAGTGATCATTGTAGCTTTGGACGTATCTCACTACATTAAGTTCAAGTTTCCAGAACTGGGCAACCTCTGCAGATCCCAGTTTGAAAACCACGGTTTTACAATTTGACATGCTGCAATTTGAAAGAAAATGAACTGCTGATAGATTTTAAGGAGCGCATTTTTGTGTCTGTTATGCTATAGAGTGCAATCTCTTGTGCACTTCAGTAAGTGTAATAGCTGATATAATAGATGATTTTTTCTTAGTTCATGAATAGGTTACAACAATATATATTAACTTATGATGGTCCTTCCAGAGATGACTTGGGTATGCTTGAGGGAATATTTGGGTAAGCTTGTATTGCCTTGCAGAAAAGTAAAAATAAAGCATAATACAATTGCCCTGAAGAAACCTTAACAAAAACATTTATATAACAAATCATTACCACCAAGGGCGACAGAACAGATATGGGTACCATGGTACTACTGATAACTACTGTCTACTGGTGCATATCACTGTGGTACCATTCAGGGCACAGGGACCATTTCCCCTTAATTACAGAGCTATTTCTTTGCCATTGAAGAACATTTAGTAAAAGTTGGCTTGACCAGTCTATAAAAGTGCTGCAACTCTTGAAAAAAAAAAAAAAAAAAAGACACAAGTCACAGTTTGCTTTATATACTTACAGCAGCTGTATATAAAAATAATTATTGGCAGTGTCTTGAAAAGATTAGAGGTCGTTTAATGTGTTAGTTGAACGGCAGTTTTCGGAAGGATCAGTTACTCTCCTGCCGCAATGATTCTCTCATTTATTACCCATGTACAGCTTGTTTAATGCCTTCCCATTTTATTTCCTTGTCTCCCAGCCAAGCTGTAAAATGTATTCTTAAATGTGACCCTCGGGCCATCTCGGCATTGCCTGATGTTGGTTCGCTATCTGTAGACTTAAAGACGCCACTTACTGTCATTGGCTTTTATACAATTGATTAACCTCCTTGTTTTAACTGTTTTGTTGGCAAGGGAATAGAGGCAGGGAGGGAAGTAAGAGGTAAGTAAATTTGCTCCGAATTTAATTGAGGAAACCTGGGGACTCTTGCCTGAACACAGCTCAAAAAATGGTAGTAGGGGAAGCTTTTTGGCTGGAATAATCTATATCTGCAACTATGTTTTTTTTTTTTCCAAATGCCGAATATAGGTAATGGGTCAATAGAGGTACAGCACTGCAGACAATGGCCCCAAGCAGTTTGGTCTAGTTACATAGTCTTACTGCAGTTCTGGGACCCAGCTGGTAGCCAACATGTTAAACATCTGAACAAAGATTTTCTCATAAAAACAAAAGGAAATTGGGAGAAATCTATGTGTACTTATGGACCCTAAAGGCATAATTACACAAAAATGTTGCCTTGCAACGATCTGCAAGTTTTTATAGGAGCACAGATTCAATGAAGTCATGCAAACGACACTTGCAGAACAGAAAAGCCAATATATCATGCTTCATTCTGGGTACCTTTCTAAGGCTATCAGGTATCCAGCTGTTTTGATCCCCATGTACAAATGCAATGTAATTGTTCAGCACAAAACTAAGCAACATTAGATGACTTATAGATGTTTATCCATTTATGGCTTTTATAGCCTGTCTAGATGCGTTTTGATTTCTCGGATTTACATTTATAGAAGAGACTTTACAGCAATTGTAATGGGGCCTCATAATCAACTCATCACTTGCCCTGGAATCCATTCTTGATGAGCACATTGGTCAAAGGATTGTCCTCACCTTCCCGTCGCAGGAATCCGGTTTATTCAGGTCTCAGTATGGAAACGGTTAGCAAAGCATCGAGAGCAGATTGAATGAGCACACAGCACGACTGAACAGTTGGGACTATAGAGACTATGGCTTGAAAACCTTAGATATCTATCAATGTCACACGTAATTCCCTTTTGAGCATGGATTTCTATTTAAATCCAGGTCCGAGCCAGGTGAATTTGACATGATCATGCAATTAAAGGAAACTGTTACACCAAAAACTGTAAAGCGTCATGATATTGTTCACAATTTTGGTGATCAGAATTCAAACTACACCAGTACGGCCTTGAGGTATCTAAAAAGGTCAATAGTTACAATGACTTGAAGATTAAGTAGCTTGGAGTCACAAAATTCTTCCAGATTTTCACACACAAAGCCTTATTCACAAAATAGAAAATAGCATTCTTCAGTTATTGCAAGTCTGTTTTGATAAGCTTTTGGCTTATTTAATACTAAGTAATAAATAAATATTTATTCAATTCACCAAAAACAACTCAACTAAATAACTTAAGTAATTATATTTGGGAAGAGGGCCCAGAGTAACTTATTGTTTTGAAAGAAGTTAACTAAGATTTTTACGAGGCACTTTCTCCAGGGCTTTTCCTTTAATACAGTGAAAGTGAAGCAATATTGTGCTGCATCAATGGGTTCAATTAACACGAAGACCTGGTTGTTCACTCCCAGCTGATCAATGGGATTTGTTGGTGCTGCTCAACTCTTGAGTCACAGGCTGGCAGAGATGCAATTATTCCAGTCCAATCCACTCGATTCTGGAATACATAGCAGTGCAGAATCTGACCCCCTTTAAAGACTTTTGGAATTTGATAAATGAAAGAGTGTTTGATGCAGCTGGAGGGTTACGGTATTGTCAGAAGTCTTGCTTTTACGGTTGAAAATGTATAATCTCCCCCCACAGCATCCCTAAACGCCAAATTAGAGTGCAAACTAAATAAAATGCCTATTCCACCACATGCTTTTGTTCGACAGCTAAAATCCAGGCTTTGTTAGAAGAAACTGTTTCAGGTGATTATAATATCTTCGTGTAATGCAGAAAGGAAATGGAATTGGGAAAGCAGACACCAAAAACAAAATAACATAGTTTGACAACAAGGTAGGAAATGCATTATATAACAAACAGACCAAAAGATTATCATTTTTATAAAGAAAACACTAAGGCCTGTTTTTTTGGGGTTTTTTTTGGTTCTTTTGGGGGGGGGGGGGGGGGGCACCTGTCAAGCCCCAAGTTGTTTTTAACATTAAAAGGCTTATTTTTTCTTTAAAAAATGTATGTGAAATCGCACTTTAGGTTAAATGACCTTTTTTTATGGCCCATTAAAAAATGTAAGTATTATTCTTAAAGTCTTAAAACAAACAAACAAACAAAAAACCTTTGCAGGAAATATTAATGGATGTCTTTAATATAAGTATCTGGAATGTAAAAGGTTAATGCTGCTCTATTATCAACTGTCAAAATAGAATTGCCTGTACTCTGGGCTTTCTATCATGAACAGTTAAAATGAAGCAATGTAGTTTACAATTTTACAAATCTAATGCATTGCTGCCTCCTTGTGGCAGGAAATATTGCAGTTTTTAAAGCCTTGTAAAAGTAATTAAGTAGCGATTACCTGAAATAGATGCTGCCCTGCATGAAGCTGCACCTTCATTTTCATGTAGTTACTGATCAATAAAACAGAGTGACCAGCAACGTCACAGTACTGTAAAAAGGGTACCCTTCTTTTCATTGTGTTCCCTATCCAGTTTCCTCATGCAAGTGGTTAAAGAAAAGGACCCTGTTTTTGAGCGCTGCGCCACAAAACTGCTTAACCTTTAAAATGTAAAATAAAGCTTAAAAGTACTCTTGTATGAAACAATCATTGAAATATTAAATATGCTGGACAGAGTACTATTTCTACCATAAATCTGAGCTCATGTTGCCCTGTGTTTAGAACAGGCACTGTAGTTAATCAATGCCTTTAGTTTTCCTATACTATTAGTTATTTTAGAAGATAAACTCCTTCACAATTCAGAAAAAAAGTCCAAATTATTTCTATATCAGTTGTATTTCATTAAAAAAAAAAAAATTCAACACAATACAGTTTACAGAACACAACTCGACAAAATGTATAAAATGTACAAACCATTTATTAAAAAGACTGAGCTGCACAATTGGAAGTGGCACTGGACTCTGGCTCCAAGTCTGATAGTTGGTCTACCATGCAAAGCCCTCAATCCCACCCCAACCCCCCCGACTGACAACCATGACATGCCACAAATCTTGGATGTCTCTTTTTTTCATACAAGCAGACATCTACACAAGACTTATGCAAGTCTGAAACTGCAAACATACTTCACTGGCCTATTCAATTGCCACCCTACAATGTGTTTGAACAACCTGCTGATTAATAATGTCTTATGGGAATGGTGCCCATGTTTCTAAAGAGGAGGGGGCTAAAAACATTGCAACCAAGAACACGTAAAGTCTGTGTCAGAAAATACTTAGTGAAGCAATACAGTGTCTCCCTCTAGACGTGCTTAGAGTAGGTTGTTCAATCTTGTTCCGTCCTGGCTGTGCTCAGCTAAATGAAGAAAACGTCCTTCAGTTCAATCTGATGAGTGGAGGAGTCAGGGGTTTTGACGGTTCACTCCAGTTCCTTGTAGCGGGCGAACATGGCTTTCCTCACAGCTTCCCGGTATGATTTGGCCGTCATCTGCAGATCGCCAGGAGTTCCCCGGCCTGACCCTTTCCTCTTTTTCTAAGGAAGAGAGAGTATTTAGCATAATTGAATTCATCTCACAATAAAAGCTCCAGATGTTCATGATTTAAGGTCAATTACACTTTCTTCTCATTTGAAATATTTAAGGTATTGCTATATTGGTCAATTAATCTGTATAAAACAGCTGTATATTAAGTTGCGCAGATTCTATCCACATGTAGATCCCCATTTCTATCGTAGATAATAACACATATGGCCATCATTAAAAGTAAAACCAAGTAAGCACTATATAACCTCTACCTCGACAGGCTCCGTCATGTCCGGTTCCTCTTTAAAGCCCATGCGGCTTCTCTTTTCTACCGCCTCGGGATGCCTGAGGACCAGAGATGTGAATACATTAGCTTAATTACTTTAGTTCAAGTTGATAAAACATCTGCACCACACAGTAGGTGAGACTGTTCTTACTGCACTCACATTAACCTTGATCACCTACTCTCCAGTTACTTAATGTCACAGGAGAACGTACTTTTCTTGCTAAGATTCCCCCATTCATACAGTTACTTCGAATGTAATGCACATGTAAAATAGGAAATGCAGATTTTACAGACTGATAAATGGCAGATGCTTCTGTATCCATGACTTCACAAAATACTGATGTTTCGATCAAATTCTTTTTCTGGGGAACTGGCATTAATTATTTTAGACCTCCAATTTCAATGAAATTCAACAGCAATCATGATGTTTACTTCTCTCTCCTTACATCAAATAAGATTCTGGTTGCTCATGGTGGACCTACCCCTACTGACGGAGTTATCACAGGTGTTTCTGATTTGTAATGTCTTGTTGCTTAGAAGCTGGTAATGTAAAGCAGTACACAAAAAAAGTAAAATATTTTCTGCCTAGCAACTCATGCAGGACACAGGATAAATGCAAGCATACGCACAAGCCTGAAAATGTCAGAGCAATTAGCTGCTTGGCCTACAGCACCTGCTGGGGAGAGGAGACTGGCGCCACCAGCAGAACTGCTCTGTTGAAATATTGAGTGCGAGTGAGAGTAGCACTTACTTTGGCACAGAACTCTGGTACTTTCTCCGTTTGGATTCAGGGGAATTGGGCCCACCTTTGCTGCTCATCTGGAAGAAATCAAAGCCATGAATTAACACATGAAAAGGTACACTATTTCTGGCATTTCAATCCAGCACAGAACCGCAAAAGCAATCTTTGTTAGAAGAGAAAAAAAAACCTGCAAACAACAGTCAATATGAACTCAAGAGACGGTTGCTATTGGGGTTGAAAAACATCTCCTCCAGGCATAGATGAAAATAGACACAGCACACACAAGTTTCAGATTGGATGTGGTGGAAAGCCATTCTCCTGGAGGTAGGCCAAAACCACCGCAACTCGTTTCATGGGGGATGGGATAGATTGCCTTTCACCTCTGCTTGCCTGGTTTTGAATATGCCTCAGGTCACAAATAAGTTTGGGTGATCTCAACTTATCCCCCAGAGCTGTGAGGGGGACCATGCCTGGCTGTAGCTAGTGCTATTGTCAGTAACCTTTCGTGAGCACTTAAAATAAACTGAACTGAACCCGGTTTCCAGGTAAAAAATACTACCGCATTCCCCCTTTACTCACATTCACATTCACCTCCCTCTCTTGCCTCTCAAGAGCTTCCAGTTCCCTCTCCGATCTTTTAATCTTCTGGTGGATCTCCATGTTTTGCTGAAAACCAATCAAAAAATGAAAGAAGTCAAAACATTGCTCATTAAATAACTGGATAAAAGCAGGACCCCAAAACACACACAGATTGGACCATAACCAGACAGTGTCAAGCCCAGACCCACAAAAACCCATGCCCCACTGGTACCTTATGGAGCTCAGAGAGCTTCTGGTGCCTGATGAGAGCATCCTTGTTGGGGAACTGCCTCCGGCACAGTAGGCAGGCCATCTTCTTCCAGTCTGTCAGCTTGTCCACCCCCACCGGCCGGCTCCTCTCTTCCCTGGGCTCCTCTTGCTTGTCCTCTTCCTCATCGCTATCCCCTCCATACTCTGCAACCAGCACCCCCAGGGAGCCTACCTGCTGCTGCTCAGAGACAGAGAGTGGTTACAGTGGCAGAGCTTATTACTGGAAGCAGACTGCAGGAAGGCAGTGTAATACAATGAGGGAAGAAGCAGAGAGAGGGAAGAAGAGTACCACACAAGGACGGTATAAAAACATGGGCCCAGTGTATAGGGACTGTGTGCAGGGATGGTATTGGGGCAGGTATTAACTTTAATCAAATTTCAATCGCTATTATGTTCAAGGGTAAGAGGCTCTTTGCATGAAGAAAAAGAAAACTATTTCACATACCTTTGTGCCAGCTTCATCCTTCTCCTTCTTTGTTGGGGCAAAGGGCTTCTTAAAAAGATCTTCCCCTGCTAAGCCCTAGGGTGCAGAGCAGCAAGTTTTTTTTTTTTTTTTTAAAGTGAAGTAGTGAGATAACTTCTGTACTTTAGTTCATGCCAACAAATGTATAGGCGCTGCTACTAAATACTCCAATAAATAATCCTTCTAAAAAGAAACAGTATTTCTTTTAATTTTATGTATTCTCTTTCCCCATTATTTTTACACAGGCTGCGTCTGCTCTTTTTGCGTTGAAACAGGCCAATGAATACACAACCAAGGTGAACAAATTCCACATATGGTTTATTAAATGTGCAAAAGGTTACCATATCTTTCAAAACAGCAGTACTAGTGTTTTCTTTGGAGGGGAGCCGAGACCATACACTAACATTCCAGTAAACCCCTACACAGACTTTCCAATATATCTTCACGCTGAGAGAGCAGATACACACATGGCATTTCTGTTCCCAATTATATTATTTTCTCACCTTCTTCTCGAAGATGGCGAAGGCTGCGTCAGCTGCCTTGGAGGTTTTCTTTTCCTCGCTGCTCCCACGTAGCTGCAGGACCGGGGAGGCCACACGAATGCTCTCCTTCTGCCGGTTCTGGATCTTAGCCCAGCGCTCCATGTCCTTTGCAATCTGAAGGAAAGTAAGGCGGTCAATATGTTGAGTACTGCAATAGGTCACATGCTTTCATAATTAAAGTCACGGCAATGACACTGTACATGGTCTCTTGCCTTAAGAAACAGCTTGGTATGGGTATGAAATATCACAGTAATGTTAACTTATCTCTTCTTGTTTATCATTTTCATCACATCCTGGTGACTTCTTAAAACTCAGCTGTCTAAATACATCTATCAATAAACTGTCCACCTGCAACACTATGCACCTAGTGAATGCAAGAAATATCACATTTGTTCTATGTGTTATTTTACTTTAATACCCCCGATTTTATCTCTTCCTAGATGGGGAAAAAAAAAAACTATTTTGTATCGTCAATGAAAATGCATGTCAATTTCCTGAACAGTTGTAAACAAGGCCAGAATCTCAAATGCAGAGTTATCGGGTGTACCTTATGAGCTGTGAGGCCTCTTGGCTTGTCGTCTTTTTCCTTTTCTTTTTTGTCAGGTTTAGCTGTCGTTTCTTCCTCTTTCTGTTCAGCAGACGGCACTGTTGTGACGATGCTGGAGGAGGCAGGCGGCTGACCCTCGGCTGTAGAGTTTGGTACTGGAAAGTAGTTACTTCGAGCATTGTCCCAGTAAAGGTACTGCTGTGTCTGTGCGTTGTAGTAATACTGGAACAACACAAGAGCATGAGAACCCTTACAAAACAGACAATGTGGTTCAAACTGAAAAACCATGACTGAGGCTGTGATCCTGGTGCACACTGCTTTACACTGCCTGTGATAAACTGGGTACTCTCAAACACTGGGAGAGGTAAGACCATTTGGAAACTTGAATTGCTGCTTCATTTCCCGCAGCACCAAATGCAATAATTTGTAGCCACTGAATAATTTTCCTTTAAGGTCTCACTGAACTGACACATTAATTGAAAGCCGGTTAAACTTTTAAACCACACAATTAGGTTGTGCTGTATGTATAATCTCCAAAGTGCTTTCAATTAAAAACAAATCGTCACCTTTTTAATCCGTAAACAGGCGAGTTTCGTGTGGCCGATGCAGATCCACATTATAAACATAGTGTGTAACATCTTCCCTGCTCTGTGGATAAACAGAAGATCTGTCCCTTTTGTAGGTTACCACCTTCATGCACAATTCCAATTGGAGGAGCGATTGTTAAGATGCATGTAGTGTGTAACACTTTCACATACCCCGCTGTCAGTTACATTCCCAGCGGGGGACGATAGCCACCTGCTCAGCACTTACCCTGGAGTTGGGGTCATAGTAAAGGGTCGTCTGGGGGTCATAATAGAAACCGGATGTTGAGTCATACAGGTATGATGACACATCTGGAACAGCTGGAGAGAAAACATACAAAAGATCTTTTTAGTTTTTACTGATCTCCTTTAAAATTAACACAGTCTTAATTACACTGAAAGTGTAGTCCAGTTCTTTCCAATTATTAATTTTGATTCCCAGAGGTTTTCAGGGAGGTAGCTGGTGAACACAGACAGCCTCCCACACACTGCTTTCTTTTTCATTTATTCCATGTGCTATTTACACTTCATTGTAAGTGGTAAAGAGAACAGTGTATTATACTTCAGTCAGTCTGGAACATGTGTTACCAATGTTAAATACATTTTGTTATCCATTTAACACACGTAATGACAAAGACATATTTGTGCCAGTTTATATAAAATACATATATAACAATTTGTGTAACCATGATAGCTATAACTGAGGTAATTGGACTTCATTTCCTTGAAGTTTTTCTTGGAAATGTAGCTCAACTCATAAAACAGCTTTAATGACAACCTGTCAAGTTATGAAAGGTTTCTAACTAACAAAGAATTTCTCTGCATTAAAAAAATAATGCCTGACCCTAATCACCAAGGATGTATTGCATCCACCACTTCAGTTGAATTGCTTGGTCCTTGCTAACTAAATGTCCGATTGCCTGCTTGCAATGAGATGAAGAAAGAAAGCTGTTCCCCTTACTGCAGGGGTAGGTAGCAGCATTGTCTGCCAGCAGAGCGGAGTCCTGAGCTACAGTCGTGGCTGTATCAGAGATGTTAGGGTCTGCTGGTATGGGCTGGTGGGTGTCTACTGCTTCTGAAGATAGCTGCTCAGCAGCTGGGGTCCCGGTGTAGCTCACAGGCTGGAACGAGCAACACAAAGTTAGACAGCACCCTCAACAAAGAAGAGTTACCCCCTGAACACAGAAGGACTAACAAGACACGAGTACTTAGCTTGATTTCAAAAGGTCTGTCTGGACCCTAAGTCTTTAATTTACATACCAAAATCGGTCCCTCAGTATTAATCTGCATACATCAACCCTGCTCGCCTCCTTCCATCTCCTTCACCCTTTTACTTGCTACCCATAGTGGCCTTTTCAGCTCTGCTGCAGGTCATTTGAGGGGGAAGAGTGGTCTTGCACATACCTGTCCAACATACAATGCCTCAGACGGCACTTGGGTCTCAAGCATGGTGGAGTCTTCTAAAAAAGTTAATAAAAAAAAAAAAAAAGTTTAATTGCTTGTTACATGATATGTATTGGAACCACAAGAGACACATATCGCTAACACTTCTAACCCAATTAAAGCCTACATAGCCAGCCCTTTACAGATGACCATGCCTTACCTTGCACTGTGGCAGAGGTCCACATCTCTTCAGCAAGGGAATGGGGCTGCTGACCCTGTTATGGAGAAATTAATTAGCTAACAAATCAATCACGAGTTAAGACTGTAGTAAATTAAGCCAAGCATGCCAACTAGCTGAACTTTAGTTTAAATCACAATCAAACCTCGTACTTCGCCTGTGTTCTGAAAATGCTTACCTGCTTATTGGGATCATGGTGTCCCAAGTTGGATGGCACAGAATCTTTTTCAAAATCTTTCTTAAAACTTTAGGGAAAATGAGAGTAGATTTTAATGAATTAACATTAGGGCTGAGTAGGATAACTCTAAAACAACACATACTGTAGTGTGTACATTTGCTGACCTGTGGTTTTTCAAAGGCCTGGCTATCTCCACGTGGACCCGAGAGCCATTGATCATAAAAGGCACCGAGAGGTTCCGCAGGATGTCCACAAGACGGGTCACCTCCTAAAAGAGAGCGATTAAGACCCCGGATACAGAGAGGGACACACTTAAAAACACACTTTAACAGGGTGAGAGTTTAACCTGACACAACAGAATGCTTGTTATCTATAGAAGCAAGAGCTCTGGATATGCATTACATTAGGGGATATAGCTACCTACTGTATCAGTGGGGTTTTCATTGTTCACAGCATTCATGGGGCATACAGGCTGTTTATTTTACACCTTGACAAATGATAACTGTTCATACAGTTACGTTACCATCTGTCTGGTGTAAAATACAGTTACGTTATAGAACACCACCACACACAACCACAGTTTGGCTCTAGAAAGTATTGCTGGTATTTTACCTGATGCGAGTCCATGTCTACAAAGCACAAACATTTGGTCCCCACGCCTGGTTTGCGTTTCATTAAACGGACATTCCGTTCATCAAGGTAGGCAAAAGGGTCCAGCGCCTTCAGAACATGCTCCACTGTGGTGGTGGGCCACAGGTGTTTAATGATCATGGCTGGATAACAAAACACAAACATGTCAATGGCTGCTTTCCTCTGCGTCTTCTCATTACCAATGATTTCTACCAATAATCAGCACCTCTATTATACATATTTCATATGAAAGACTAGTTATAAATAGACTATTTATAAACTAGATCAATACTGTATCCCAGCACAAATAAATACATACATTAATTAATGAAGTCTGCTGGATAAATAGGCAAAGGGTATTACTACTCACTTTTGCTCTCCTGAAAGACCGGATCTAATTGGGTAGATGTCCATGTAGGGGCAGACGCTGGGGTAGGCTGAGAATCCTGAGGAGCCCCCTGTTCAGAGAGAGATGTACCTGACTAAATACATCAGTACCAAAGAAAAAGCAGGTCACTACATTCTACAGCAAAATAATGAAGAATCAGAACAAATCACCAAAACAAGACAATTATGAAAAGCACTGCGGTATATCTATGATGGGTTAATATGGTTCTTGCTCTGAAGTCTGATCACAAGCATTTCATATAAACAGATGAAGTATGCTTTCAATTGGTAATACTTACATCTTTGCTGTTCCAGTCTGGCTGAGTGTAATGCATAGACACTGCCCTTCCGCCAATCTTCAGGGTTCTCTGCAGAGACACAGTCACACTCATTATACTACTGACCAGTTGTATGAAGAACTAGCAGTGTAGCTGTGTAATAAGGGTTGGTTCCTTCACAGCACGATACAGCGCAACTACTTGAACCCTATCCTTTCTGTTGTCAGTCTAATGTAATGTGTTTCTCATAAGCATGTATGTGGTTCACTTTTTAATTCTTCATAGTAGAGATTGTTTTGGGGAGTAGACCACCTCAATTTATTCCTGTCTCAACTTAATAGTAACAGTACATATGAACAGAAGGTCATGTGTTTGCATAACTACTGGCCATATCATGCGTGCACTTGCCATCTTGTCCACGTATGATGCGAATGCATGCAACAACATAAAGGGTAAAAAAACTATGATTCTTCAGCCTTTACCTTACTGTATGTCTTTAGATTATTACAACTTTTGAGTTTAACTGAATGCACAGTTGAAGCAAGATTGGAGATTACGATTAAAAAAAATGTACCTAGATATGTATGAAATTGTTATGTAGCATTATTATACAGCGTACACAGTTTTTGTTCTACTTTATGGAACATACACAAGTAAATACTCTTGCTTAAAGCGGGGGGATATACAATATACACTTTTCTTGGTATCATTTTGTTAAAACAGCTGCTTTAAAAAATTAGTCAAAACCTCGAAATCACATTGCTGGAATTGTTTGTTGATAATTTTGGGGTTTAAACATTAAAATAGAAAACAGCCCCTCCAACACACACACAAAAGAAAACCTTTGGTCTTAGAAGATGGAATTCCTAAGGTTTTGATAACCAGCATTGACACAGTTTTCACTGCTCACTTTTACAGGTGTACCCTTCCATGAAAATGGTAGGTGTGTTTCAGTGATAAATCACCACTCTCAAACATATGGCAAGCCCAATGTTTTGTGATGGCTCTTTACTAACACATAGAAGTTTGAGCATTAAAAGTCTTTGAGCTTGTCTGTAGTCCGATATTGATAATGTTACATTTTCTTGGAAGGGCCCTGGTGGTCAAATACACATCTAATACTTTGAAAAGTCTCTATAGGTATATGAAACGAAAGAGCCGTCATTACCATGTTGATCCGCATCAATTATAGTCCCCACATGCTTTCTCTACTTAATTATCAAATTAGCTTTTAAAAACATGCGAACCAACAATAAAGACAGGGTGGTCTATAGTGTTCAGAAATGCCTAAGTGAAAAGTTGAACTACACAACGGGGTCAGTGAAAAATCAATTGCACGTATGTTCTACTATTTCGGTAAGAATGCATGTTGAGTTTCATTCAACAAATAGAAGTACACTGCTTTTGTAACCTATATACAACAGGATATGCACGTCACCTATATCTTATTAATTGTGTACTTGGGCTGTTTATAGTAACAATACAGTTTTGAGAATAGCCACAAAACTGCATAAACCAGGTCTATAAATAGTAGTACCTGTACCATATTTAATGGCACAAACCACATAACCATACTGTTGCACTACTGCTTTGACATTGTTACAAGCAATTAAAAGCATGACAGACTTGGCAGGCTTTAGTTGTAGAAGAGCAAAGGGATAACATTTAAAACCATGGTTCATTTTTATGAAACCACAACAGCAAAAATGAAAGTAGCATTTATAATTAAGCAATGCACAAGCATTTAACTACATGTGATCTAATTCTGAATATATCTGAAATTAAATTATAATAAATCAATTTGGTCATCATTAATAAGGACTACGGAGGTCAGGATGTTCAGAAGAACGGATATAAATTATCTAATGAAACTGAGTCTTTACTTTGGTACACTCATCCAACAGAGGAGACTCACGGTAGACAATAAACTATAACTTTCACCTACCTGTCACAAATTTTACTTACAAGGACAATCATAATTTGCTTAATAGAATACAAATTAAAGTGTATTCCAAGTTCCCCACCACAGGTTGCAATGCATCTCTCTTTTTGCTCAAATTACCTGTATTAAAATGTATATGACTTTGATGATTAAAACAAGTGTGCACTTTATGACTTTTTGTGTATTAATTTTTAGTAACAACGGAAGCCCGTTAGTTGGCAGTCCAGCAAAAAAATGGAGTTACAATATACAACCCTCCACGACACCATTGTGTGAATCGGAATCCCATCAGCCATTTCTCAGATTTAAAAAAAGTAGACCTTGATTTCCAATGTACGAGAGAATCACAATTCAAGAAGGCTCCTGAAGGTGGAGACCATCAAAGTTTTGATTGAAATCACAAGACAACTAAGATAAAACAGCACTGTTGGTGGGGGGGGGGGGGGAGATTGCCCATGTTGGAGGATAGCAACTGTGATTGGCAAGTACCAAAGCAGTTGATCACAGCCCCCTGGAGCGCAACACATGTCTCGAAGCATTCCAGGAGATTCCATTGTCAAGAGTATCAAAAGCAGCAGTAAGATCCAAGTATGGCAGCATGCCAGGATTCGAGTAAAGAAATAAGCATTGCTCACTCTGAGCAGTGCAGTACTATGGTATGGTCTCAAACCAGACTAGCTGCTGGTTCACACTTCTTTCTCAGATGAATGTGATACGTCAGGCGCAGACAGCTATAAAAGCTATGCAGCTTCACTCCGACCATGCAGCTAATGTTGGCATTTTTCAACATAATCCGACCCTATGCGATTTCAGATCAAAGACGCATGAGAAAAGGCTGTACGGCTTTCCAAAAAAGACGCACGTCGCAAGAGTGTGGATGACGTAATTCCAAGAACCAACCTTAAGAAACTCCAGTTAAACTGAACAGCAATTTAGTCACTAGTAGTTTCTACAACACAATCTAACCTAAAATAGAATGTTAGAAATTATTCCAGAGAAGTTGTTACACAAATGGTTGACAAGCAGCAGTGTAGTCTATGGCACACAACACAAACTCTACAGGGTTGACAAAGTAAAAATGCATACAATTAGAGGAATTGGTGGGGGATCTAGGCAGGGAAAGGATAATGATCTTGGGTCACCTGTTTGTGGTAGCATGGCTCGAATTGATGGTAGAAGACCTAGACTCATGTATTCTTGTGTCTGAAGCAATTCATTTAACATCCTAAAATCATAATTCTAGACCTGCTCCTTGTTAAGATGGCGGGCATGACCTAATTTAGTTTAACGGATTTTCTTGGTAAAACAGGATTTTAAGAAGAGGGTGCCCTGTCATTAATGATTTCAGTAATAGATTTCCTTGAAAATGAATAGGAACCAACATCATGCCTAACTCTGTATAATTTTATTGCCAAAAGTAGATCGGTGGGCTTAATCCTTCGATGTCCCTTGAATTCCCTGTGTGCCAATGACCTCCAAGTTTGTGACATACTGAGCACAACTTCTGAACAGTGGCTTAAACAGCAGTCTTTACCATGCTCTGGGCCTTGTTCAATCCTGTCCTTGTTGATCCTGCAATTGAAAGTATTTATTTCCATCTCCAAGGTAATACATACCTTCTGTGAAGTACAAACACACACTTTAGTAAGACAAATTATAGAATATTATATTTTGCACAGGCAGAAGTCAATTGCGCTCACTGCAATGAGAATGCTTTTCTACTCATTCTGGCTGAGACTTGGAAGAAACCATCTGTAGAAGGGAGGGGAGGTCAATATCAAGAACAATTTGTTCCTTGGCCTGCAGATCTAAACTTTAACCTGTGGAAACTCATCTTTACGTCCTCGGACAACCAGGGAGATCTGATAAAAGTGCATCTTTCAACTGGGGTATATCAATCCACTCATGGTAGAATTATATAAATCTAATACCACAGAATATTCTGAAAATCAGACAGTATATACTAGATGCCCAAACAGAAAATGTATCGGAGATTGAGATACAGAGGCATGAGGGAGAGCTAGATCAAATACAAACCAGTCACAATCTGGTGAACATGAAATTAGAAAAAAAAAACATGTCAAAAGAATGTCGATGGTTGTGTCGCCTGCTTGATCTTGAGTAATCATTTCCATCTGCAATGCAGTACATAAACTCACTTAGAACAGAAATTTATCAGGTTTATAGGAGATTAAATATATTGATACCAAACCGCTGTAGAGAGCCGAGTGGAGATTCAGTCTGAACAAGCCCATAGAGGGAGCAGAAAAGCAATTCAGATATACTTTATGTTAGAGGATATGTTTTTAAAATAACTTATAGAAACACAAATGTTCATTGATTTCTCAAGTCAAAACAAAAAAGATTAACTTATTTCAACTTCAAATGTAAGCAACAGCCATTATTCAGAGAACACCCAAAAGCCAAGCTTTTCTCTGTTCAATAAAACACGATTGGAGCAGGAAAATAATTGGTGGAAACATACAATAGAAGCCTGAACATTAATGCTGACACATATGAAATAGGTTGGAAGAACAGCAAACGATATGAACTGTGATACAAGCAAGCAAGCATGGATGATCATCCTCATTGTATACTGTACTTTGCTCATTCAACTCCTCCTATCCACAGGTATACAATTAGCACATATAAGTGATCGAGAACCATTTCAGTGCCCCAAGAAAAAAACAAGAAAATGTCCGATGCTAAGAAGGCAAATTAAAAGAACCGATTTGTATCCAAGAAAGTCTACTGTCTAACTTATTTTTGAAAAACAAAAAAGGATCTGAAGAACATGGAACACAAGTTCAATGTAGAAGCAATAAATGTGTTACTTAAATTAAGCAATCATAAATCGTTGGGTCTAGTTGGATCAATTTCTTGGTATCAAATGTTGGTTGAGGGTAAAACCACTCCTCCACCATCGCTAAATATTAATGGTAAAAGCCATCTCAGAATTCAGACAGTAAATTAGAAATGCAGACTCAACTTCCTTGAAAACAGAAAAAGAAACAACCGCTTTAAATACATTCACCTATTCCTTCAAAAGAATACAATAAAACGTAATGGACACTACAGGACAAAGCTCCAAACATAAATATTAACATTAGCATTCCTCTCAAGTTGCAACAAATGTATTCATAACACAATTATTATTATTTGTTTATTTAGCAGACGCAATTTATCCAAGGCGACTTACAGAGACTATGGTGTGTGAACTATGCATCAGCTGCAGAGTCACTTACAACTACGTCTCACCCGAAAGACGGAGCACAAGGAGGTTAAGTGACTTACTCAGGGTCACACAATGAGTCAGTGGCTGAGGTGGGATTTGAACCGGGGACCTCCTGGTTACAAGCCCCTTTCTTTAACCACTGGACCACACAGCCTACTTAACAATCAGGTCAACAGATGAACCATTACATAACACCATGACATGATAAATGATGACACCATAACTCAATGATCGAGATTTAAACCCTAGATGCTGAGCAAAACCTCAATAAATAAATTAAAACAAAGGATATTAAGCCAGTCACCCATTTTACTTCATTACTTCATATTCACCTCAATAGCACTACTTTTATACCAAGAGCATCTGTTCATGTTTTATTGTATAGTCACCTCGAACACAGCGCCTCTTAGGTTAAGCAGGAAGATGGTAAGTAAGAAAAAGTAAACACTTAAATATTGATGAAAGGAGACCCATTTTGGGGTAATGAAATGAATGACGAAAAATATAAAATATGAATCAAAAGAAAGGACGACACAACATCCCTCTAGGTTGTTTTACTGCACTGCAGCGGATTCCGCAGTCAACATCCTCAAAATACAGGAATCGCACAAGTCGGGCAAAGGCCAATTTCACATAACCCCACCATCTGGGAACAAATCAACATCTTGTCATCATCCCATCCAAACCCCCACTCCGGAGTACAGAAGAGCTACTTAACATCTTATTTGCAATAATATACTCATTAACTTACTATCAGTCTCTTGGTATGAATGCATAATTATTGGTAATAATATTGTGCCAACTCTATACTGACCCAGCAAAACTAATACAGTAGTCATGTCAATATCGAGTTACACACAGATAATCTGTATCCAACGCAATCTGCAGACATGCAGGAACACCCAAACCTGCCGACATAACCAATATGGCAACAATGGACAATTTCAGATCTTGCAGTAAGAAATGGGCTTATTCTACTTTTTAGACTTGTTAAATACAACACCACCAAACTGTTCATTTGACACTAAAACACCCCAAGTAGTCAAATCAAAACACTTCAAATTTAACCCAACAGGTTTGGCTAAAGACTTGGGAAGGCCAACACACAATGACAAAAAAAATAAATAAACACAATTACTTTCATTCACTTCTGGTAAATGCCAATAGGCTGAATTTAAATGGAACCCACTCAATGCAATCCTTCATCCCATTGGGCATCACTGTACATGCACTTCATTTCCACTATGGGGAGCCACAGTGATCGTCTTAGTCGCTGCCCATACCTAGCTCTAAACAGATCTGTTCTAAGGATGGGAAAGTATATGCTGGATTTAGCATTAGTATCAAATGTCAATACTTTGCTTTAATGGGCACTTTTTTTGGTTGCTAACAAATGTGTTGTATTACTTCTTAATGGTTAGCAAAACATATTGCATGACCCAATAAATTTGTTTAAAAAAAAAAAAAAAGATAGTATGTATATAGCTATATAAAATTGTGTCGTATTGTGTAACTAAATATTAACTTATCATGGCTTTCAACCATAGTATGTATAGAATAATATATTTACTGTGGCACAGTGGGTTTATTCGAGTCTTTCTAACCAGAGATATGCTTTTCCCATGTAAATACGCATTTATTTAGAACCAGATAGCAGCAGCAATCACTGAAGCACCCCACTTACCTACCAAGGCTTAATGCTCTAACCTTAGTTAAATATAAAGCCCATATGTTAAGACTTTGGGTG
Source organism: Acipenser ruthenus (assembly GCF_902713425.1). Classification (NCBI taxonomy): domain Eukaryota; kingdom Metazoa; phylum Chordata; class Actinopteri; order Acipenseriformes; family Acipenseridae; genus Acipenser; species Acipenser ruthenus. The sequence goes on along the minus strand of NC_081204.1, from coordinate 9,436,923 downwards.
TACTCAGTCACGTTAATCCCAGTTTTAAGATCTTACTGTGTCAAATCTTGAGAATCAGCACAGCCCTTGACCCAAATGGTGAAGCGATTCACTGATCCATTTCCATTCAATCACAATCTAACCCTGCCTAAAAACCCTCAAGGGGGTACGGCGACAACCCCACCCCACACACACCCCCATGTATGACACACACCAACCTTCCCCTCCCCAAGCCTCCCTCTCCACCTGCCCCACCCCTTCCTGCCAAGGCAGAGAACCAGCCGAAGACCGATGAGAAAAGGCCACCTGGTTGGACTCCATGAAGCGGACTGCATCCTCCAGGTTTAAAAACTCCACAAAGGCGGTATCGTAGCTGTAACCTGGGGACAGCATTTAAAATACAGATGGATCTGTGTTAGTCATTGCCTCTCAAGAAATTCACACAAGCAATTATACCTTAAAACATTGCATATAAAACAAAAGAAAAAACAAATAAAAACACGAACACAAGTATTGCTGTTTTCTAAGTGTATTCTATATATATATATATTTGGTGTTGGTCAGAAAATCGAGAAATCAAGCACATTAAGGGTAATTTATTATAATAGACCGAACATACGGCTTTAACTCGGCGTTCGACAAATGTCAAGCAACCTGCACAAGAACATCTGAAAACCTTTCCCGGTTGTTTTGTCAGTATTTGCATCCGGTATTTTAAGTATTGATTAGGTGTGCTCTTTTGAATAGTTTAGTAGTCAGTCGTGCACACATCCATCGAGTGTAGATACAGCTTGTTTGGCACAAATCATATCAAAATGAGAACACAACAGTTTGCACCGCTTTAACATAAACTAGTATTGGAAAATGTGACTGGAAGGCTTAATGACGAAGGTGTCAAAAACAAGAGTACCCCGAAAAGCTATAGATACAGCTGTGCAACTGGAAGTCTAAATCAGAAAACAAATACTGTATAATGGTAAACCCTTATTATCCCAGCTGCTCTGGAAACAGAAACGTTGCATAAACAGCAGATATAATTGGGGTTTAAACCACCACAGTTGATATTGGTATTTCACAGTTCAGATAATTGGACTGTTAGAATACAGTTATGTTGTAAATATGCATTTACTTATTAAATTAATTGAATTGATGATGTTAATAGCGTTTGTATATTTAAAGCAATTAAGTTGATTTCAATTTTTGCATGCAATACTTTTGCAAGTGTATGATGACTTTTAATAAGTGAATTAAAATTCACCATTGGAACAAACGTTCTGGTACATTAGTTACTTGGAAAATAAAAAACGCAGAGACAGTGAAAAACACGAAGAGATTACGAGCTGAGCTCTTTGTAGCAAAAAGGTGAAGCTTACTTGTAGAGTTGTATGCGACATGCATTAAATGTTCTAACAAGTGGATCAGACTTGTGATAAAAAGTACATGGATGGTAAAAGAGAACAAACTTTATAAAGTAACACGAATATGCATTTAACTGCAAAACATTTTTAGTGCCTACTATTAGCCGATAATAAGCAACCTAGGACAGAAACCCGCCATTTTTAGAAATACAGACGCCCAAATAAAATCATACTGACACTGAACTGCTACACATAAAAGGGGTAGTGCTGTATACGATTTACAGTGTTAAGACTATGCAAGGACAAATTAATGTTACAAATATTAGCTTTTTTTCTGTAAAATATTTTCAAGATAAATGTAAAAAATGGACTGTGTCATCAGCATGTCTAAATGGGGACGAGGGCTTGGGTCCATCCAGATAAACTGGAGAACGTAAACAAGGTCTGTTATCTTTCTGATTGAAAATAGTAGAATGCACAGATGGTTAAACTACAGACAAATGTTACAAGGAACTGTAAAACAGAACGCCTTAAAACAGGTGTCATTTCAGTAAAGACAATCCTGCCGTAATACTTGTTTGTACCCTTTCATAGAATCCAGGTTCTTCCCACTTGCTAGCAAGGTGTAGGCAGGGACTAATTGAAGCTAAAATTTGAGCTTTCCGAGGTAACAAAAAGCAAAGAAATTCTTATAAACAAATCTGTATTGATGAAATGAAAAATCATAGACAGGAACTGCTAATATGATATTTGAGGTCTAGCCATGGGAGTAATTCACTTTCCGTGGTGTCAGGCCTGTACTCTCTACCGAACAGAAAATAACCTGCATTACAATCAGTAAAATTGTCATAATAACAGATTTGTTTGTAAAGAGATTCTTTGGGGTGTTTCATTAAATGCAGAAAGCATTCAAGAGTGATACTACGACACAATAACCTTTTACTAACACCATGTAACAGACCCAAACTAGTCTGCAATTTGGAATCAATCACGACACAAATGAAGTTTGCTGTCCTTTCTTTCCCCATGTATTTGAATTGAATAAATTTTTCCCCAAAATATTTTAGTACAGTAAAAAGGCACAACCCCAGAGGACTACACTACCCATATGGCAAGTGCTAGGTTCTCAAACAGCCATGATCTGCTAAAGCAGGTATTAGGTAAAGCTTTTGAAAAAACAGTTACTGCTGAGAATTACTTTAACTTAGTTTTACCTTGTTTTATTTGAGTGTTTAAAGTCATGAATGAATGAGGTACTTGCATGCCTATTGCCTACTTTTCCAGCTAGGTGTAACTAGCGTACAGCTTCTTCCTATTTATACAACTCAAGTGTAGCGCAGCACTGCGGTGGCGAGAAACTGCCAAAAAAGCTTCACGACACACAACCTTCTGAAGATCATTTGCACAAGAGAACATGTCCTTGTGACAAGATTTGTTTCAGTTTATCGAGTTTAAAAAAAAAAAGAAAAAAAGAAAAAGAAAAGTCTCTACTGGGTCTTGTATCTCACCTGGCACAATGTCCTTTATTTTCATTCCTTGTGGTCGAATTCCATTGGTGTAAGTGAATGCAGAGAGAATCTAAAAGAAAGAGACAGAATGCAAGTCATTTACAATGCTGGACCAAATAATAATAAACATGACCAATGATTTTATCAAGACTGATAAATTCCTTTAAAGAAAAATACAAAATTATCTTCCTGTATTTAAAAACAAAACCAGTGTATATGTATGTATATATGTGTATGTATGTGTGTGTGTGTGTGTATATATATATATATATTATATATATATATATATATATATATATATATATATATATATATATATATTTTTTTTTTTTAAACACATACCTGTTCCGCTGTGGCATTTTTACAAATCCCTTTAACAGAAATGATGCTGGAGACCTTCTCTTTAATAGAGCCACTTCTGTAGTCCTGGTCCTTAAATTGAAAAGACAAACAATACATTTAATTTGGTGACATTAACAGGAAAGGTCTGAATCCAAGAAGGGATTATAAAACTGCACCTCCTCAGGTGTAACTGTTTTAAAAGCAGAAATAAAGAAATTAGCTTTCTCACTTGAAAGCTGAAGTCACTTGAACTTGGGGCTGGAGGTTGCTCAGGTTTTTTTGGCGGCTCCTCCAACGACAGATTCCCATGGCCGTAGTCAAAGGTCTGACCGGAAGTGACCCTGTAATCACTATCTCTGTAGTCTTGGTCCTTGTAGTCACTATCTTTTTTTCCTGGAAAGTCCACGGTCAGCTCTGCAGCTTTCTCTTCTTGGGGTCCTGCTGAAGGTTCCTCAGACCCTGGGAAGGCAACGAGGGGTGCCTCGCTTTCATGTTCGTCAAGGGCCGAGTGGTTTCCCCCTGGGAGAGAATCAGTGTCCTTGTTATACAAATGGCCATCCCTGAATGATGCACCCTCATTTTGGTCTCCTGGCCTACCTTGCAGGTCCTCTCCAGTCCTAGACCTGTGTAGTGTTGCTTCTCTGCCTCCAAAGCTCAATGGATCCAAGGAGGAGTTTCTCTTCCAGTCTTGGGAATCCAGTGGCTCTCTTCCCTGTGTCTGGAAACCAAAGGAATCTTCAACAGGATTACTCTCCCTCCCTCTGAATTCAGAGCTTTCTGGGAAATCACCAGGAATCCTCTCCCTTACTCGGAAGTCCAAGCTTTCTCTGGCTAGGGGAAGTCTCTCTCGTTCTTTTGATTCCAAAGCACCAATGTCCTTCTGGTGCATATCTACTGGAAAATCATCACTCTCTCCAAAACCTGCTGAGCGCCAGTTGTCCTGTTGTGGCTCTTCTCTGCTTCTGAAAGGTGGTTCTCCTCTTTCTCTGAAGTCACGTTTATTACTTCCCTCACCACCTCTGAACTTAGAAGGTCCTTTCCACCCCCCAAAATCAGAAGACAAAACATCCCTTCCTCTAACATCTGGCGGGACTCCATCGTTTCCCATGAAATGCACAAGAGATTCAGCACCACCTCTCAAATCAATTGAAGGTCTAGCTCTGCTTCTGAAGTCCATGTCAGATCCATACCTCCCTCTGATAGCTACTGGAGGCATGCCTCTCCTCCCAAAGGCCATAGAAGCTCCATCCCTCGCTTCCAAATCCATACTTAAGCCATCTATATCCTCAACCCCCATGGGGTGCCTAAATCTTTCCCTTAAGTCCATGTTACTCTCCTCTCTTTCCCTCATGTTCAATGAACGTCTTTCACATCCCAAAATGTCCAATGGAAGCCTTCTCCTTGTATCTACAGGGAGCCCATCTCTTCCTCTAATATCCATGGGAAGTCTTTCTCTTTTTCTTACATCTATAAGAGGGTCACCAAATCCTCTTAAACCCACAGCATCTCCATCTCTTCCTCTAATACCTAAATCATGCCCACCTCTCCCACTAAAATCTTGAAGTGCATCTCTTTCTCTCATTTCCACAGGCAAATCAAACCTTCCCCTGTTATCCATCGGCAGAGTATCTCTTGCCCGGAAGTCCCTAAAGTGGGCATCTCTTCCTCTTATGTCTATAGGTTCCAAATCTCTCCCCCTCATGTCAGGTGGGTGACCATCTCTGCCTCTGATGTCCAAAGGTGGCCTGTCCATTGGTCTGAAGCCCATTTGAGGATTCATGCTTTGATGTATTACAGCTCTTCCTCCAAACTTCGGAAAAGGACCCGCTGGACCATCATGCGTCTCTTCCCTCCAGGGAGGAGCAAATCTTGGACCTTGGAGGTTTCCACTGCGAACAACGGAAAAATGAATCAATACATAGGGCACAATAAGGCCATTTCATACAATAGGTTTGTAAAAATAGTTTACAAGGTGTAATTTGCAATCAAATTAGCACTGTAAGATTAAACATGCATGAGTACAACTTTGATGTTTATATGGAAAAGTTTAATAAATTACCTTACTGTACACATCCTACTGTATAAACACTACAGAAGACCTATATTTGACCTGTATCTCTGACAGTGGTTAACCAGCTAGTACAAAATCTAAATGTTTAAACTATTAACATTCTTAATCCAGGAATAATTTTGATACATGGCTAAACTTTGTACAAACTACTACGTGTCATTTTTTGACAAATACAAAAATGACATGCATATGCATGTTCATATATGGTCTTACACAAATTTTGCTGGTCTGCTGTTTTGAGTTATTTTTCTTGTAATACAATAGCAGTCCACAGTTAAAAGAGGAGTCCCAGACCCATATAAAACATCTGCAGTGCTAAGAGTTAACACACACACACATATATAGATATACATATATGTACACACACAAATATATATATATATATATATGTGTATATGTATATATATGTAAGTGTGTGTGTGTGTGTGTGTGTGTGTAACTCTCACATTCAGAATCCTACCTATATTAAAAGATCAAGTGTTGTGTCATGCAAGTTTTAAGTTTCTTACCGAAAAGGAGTGCCTCTTGGGCCAAACCGAGGGCCACCCCACATCGTCTTCTACTTGAGCCAACACCGCCAGAGAAATAAATTCAAACCACAATGCTGCACCAAGCTCCTGCAACACAAATTAGAGGAATAAGAGAGAGAAAAAAAACAATGATAAACTAAGTAGTTTCAGATATATTTATCATCTGTCAAACCGGTACATGGGGCCATTGTGCCAATGCAAAGACAATATCCTTCATTGCCATGAAAACGTAGGGTCACTCGGGGGAAGCCAGTGACCTGGGAAAACATTCTGTAGTGGAATAATGTAAGGTAAGAGTGGTCAGCATTTACACATCCACCACTTACCTGAGGTGTATAGTTTACATTTTAACAGCCGACAAATTAAAGTCAGTAGTATATTTTATTATTTGCTTTGCTATATGGTGAGATGTTTGTTTTACTACATTTTGTATTGCTAACCAAACTGGGAATCTCTTTGAATGCGCACACACACATCCTAGCTACAGGGGACAAACCCTCAAAAAAGCATGCGATAGTCCACATACAACCTACCAAAATGCTCCTGGTATAATGATCATTATTTTGCAGCCATAATGTATTTATACATTTAACTTTTTCTTGTAATCGGTGATTGTGCATAGTATTTCTTTGCCTAATCATCATGATACAGTCTCAAAAATTAATAAACACGACTGTAATCGTACACTCTTTAGCGGATGGCCTAATCAAAAAACACCGCTATATAGACATCGACCAATAGAAAAGATCGGGAAACATACCCACAGATGCAACCTAGGCTGGTAGAACTCAGTACCTCTAATTACATATTTCAAAACTATGTTCTTCATCAATTAAAGGAGGTTATTACATAATACCAATGCGATTTTCACTGTGTGTGAATGATGATCGCTATATTATCAGCAAACATGATACAAATTAGTAGAGCACGGGCGGTACACACGGCTCTACCCATTCCACTAATTACTAATATGGTCAACACGCGGTTGCTTTACAATCGATTATGTTATTAAGATCAGTACATCACAAAATATAACTGCAATGATGAGGATGTGTGCAGAGAGATTCTGAATGCCATTCTATCCCGTCGGTGTACTCATCATACCAGTGCCCACGATTAATATCACATATCTTTACGTTTCTTTACTGAAAGTGACGAGAGATGATAACAACATTTCCAAAAATGCATTTAAAAAACCCAAAAGAAATGATATCAATAAAACGACCAACCTTTTTAAAATAAGCCCACTCTGCTGCAATACACAAAACATGGAGTAGACCGGAACTACGGTAGTCGATAAAGCGGAAGTGTGGTATTTTTACGGTATGTTGAAAGTTGTAGTTCACTAAGACGACTCTTTAGGCTGAACGTTACATTTTTTGTTGTACCAGTATATTACATCTTTAAAATCATTAATATGTTTAATGTTTTACCACATATTATGGAGGCAAAAAAAGACTTTCATTCACTGCAAAAAAAAGAATGTAAAAGACCATTAAACATATCATTCTCTACCATTCCAGGTGAGAAAAAAAGCGAAAGACTCAAAATCCCAGAATTCAGCGCTCTCCATGTTGGACAGTGACCTTTTCACGAGTTCCTCTTTGCAGGATTGAATAGCGTAATTGAGAAATTAACTTTCACTTTGGGTTCGCGCAGTGTCGGAAGGTGACGTTCTCCTCTCTTTGCTGTCCACATACATTCCGAGGAGTTTAAAATGTATGTATCCAAGATGCTCGACACCGTAGTAGCCACAGTTTTGCCGATCCCCAAGATGCATGCAAAGAAGATCAAACTGTAATTGCTACAATCTGACAGTACACTCAGTTGTAGCCATCTCCCAGTACACTGATTTGCATAATCAGTTGCTGCCAGAAAGGCCGTTCCTGCAGATTTGCCATTTATACATTCTGCTTGTGTAACTCTGCTTGGGTAAGTTTCAGTTTTGTATTTTTAGATCATAATTAACACTGGTTTGAATGGTTCTGTTTTGTTTTTGTATGGAGATAAGGTTCCTGACAGTTGATGAAAGGGGAGAAATTGACAGTTCTGTTTTCCTGATCTGATAACAATTGCTTTTAAATGTTGTATTCATATTTACAAAGTGTGTGCAAAAACACAAGGGACACATTAATAAATCCATTGGCATGTTTAATGCATGCTGCTGTACCTGTAGCTTGTGTTAACATGCCCCTGTTATTTGTGTTACTGGTTTTTCAGGCATTTTACAAATTGCACTTTACAGTTATTACAACCAATATAGATTTGAATACCTTGCTAAGGAACTTATGATATGCAGCAATATGTGGTTTAGTGGAAGAGTAATTCCATTTAAAAGTAATATTACAGTTTTCTTTGCACCTGTCCTTTATCAGCCCTGCCCTGTGCTGTCTGCCCTGGCACTCAGTTTCAGCTGATTGGGAGAATGGCTGCTGACGTCCATAACAGAAAGGTGACCTGGGAGATCCAGAATGGATCCTTGGCTCCTGTGGACAATCAAAGGAGCGAGAGCCCCACTCCAGGGCTAGTGGAGGGGACAGAGCCAGGTAGAGCCTTTCAACATTGGGTTTATAGTATGGCTTATTTACATGGTCTGTACAGCTCATTTATTATTCTTTGTACTGTTTTATTGGTCCTCTGTGATTCATAAGGATAAGAGGTGAATTCATAAGCAAATAAATAAATACATACATACATAGTTTCAAATAATTAAATAGCCCACCTTTAAGTATGACAACTTGTATTTGCCAGTTTCTCTTGTAAAGCCTTCCCTGGATCCTGCTGCCCTATATGAACTGTTCCGCTGAATAACACTAACTGCAGGTTTTGCTCCTGATCATTAATACCTTTCGGTAGAACAGACATTTCTTGAAGACTCTGTAACATGCTGACATGTGCTAAAGATTACATAACAAGTGACCAAAAAAATGTTTTGCGCAAAACTTTTCTGTACTTTTCTATACCGAAAGCCAGACACAATGCCAGGTCAAAATGAACAACCACAAAAAGATGATGCGTTCCACTTGTGAACCCGCTTTTAACTTTTTAGTCAATCTGTCACCCCTAAGGGCTTTTCATACAAGCACATTCACATTGCCAGTTTCAACCTGGGGCGAACTCACCCTTGCCAGAGACTAGGGTTGAGGATTTTCAACCCAAACGTTTGCCTCGGGTTGAAAAATGAAATGTGAATGCAACAGGGTTATGCTCGCCTCGGGTTGAAAACGCGCATGGCAGTAGCCACAAAACAAACGTTGAGGGGCAAGGGTCACACATCAGCGTGCGCTGGGATGAAAATATGTCGTGTGAAACAATCGTGTCCAACCCCGGGACGAATCCCACCGCGTAGATCGTAGAGCAAGACAAATGTGAATGCAAGCAGGGCTGAACTCCGACCCTGGGTTGGATGGTGTAGTGTGAAAACAATTATAGATGTCTCCCTTTCGTGGCCTAATTTAGAGCCTGCAATGAGAAAATGTTGCAGTTGGTTACAAGTCATTCAAGACAAGTCAAAAGTTTGCAGATGAAGTGCAATCCCCACCCTTAGTCACTATTGACTTGCAACTATTGTTCAAATAATGGCTCGTTTTGCAAAACATCACTGAATTATCAGTTCTGATTGTGAAATCCATCCAGGCTGGACTTATGTCTGGGTTTAAAGAATGCCAGAGCAGTAGACAATGTTCAGGTTATTTTGATGATAGGCACATAATTCTGTTTTTGGTGAAAGTCTAGTTCACAACAAATTCCTAATTCTGAAACGTAGGGTTACAATAGGTAGGTTCTTCTTCTTCTTCTTCTTCTACTTCTTCTTCTTCTTCTTATTTATTTCTTAGCAGACACCCTTATCCAGGGCGACTTACAATTGTTACAAGATATCACATTATACATTATTTCACATTATACAGATATCACTTCTGCCACACTTCTTAAGAGTTGTTGTAATTTTTTTCACTGACGATTATGTTATTTGTTTCCAAGTACGTAAAACCTGCATTAGTAGTTTTCTTGTTAAACCTTAATGCCAATGTATTGATGTATGCAGGGCTATCTCAATCGTTAAACAGGGGCAAAGTCCTATGTTAGTGCTTTTTCCGCTGCGTTTTTAGATAAGAAATACTGATTAAGAGTGTCCTCATAACGTCAGTCTGATTGCAAGTATGGGCTCTGGCCAAGACGCTCCTTTTACAAGCAGAATGTGAGCAGAGTGAGAGAAAATACAGTTTTAAAAACCTGACTCCTTTAGTACAGATCCTGTCACTTTTATTTGCATTAGGTCACATCCTTCTTCTAAAAATGCAAGATCTATAATTTTGATAAAACGCAATGTTGGGGAAGGATTTGGTGGAAGAAAATCGTCTTGAATCCCCTCAAATGGAGGTTAATTTACATCTAGCTTCAAGCAAAGGTGTATGTTTATTTTATAAAATGAACATGGGTGCCATCTACTAGTTTAATACTGATTTCTTAGTCCCCTGATAGAAGATTCAGCAAAAAACTTTTTTTTTATGGTATAAGATGCAGATGTCAGGTAGTCCTTTAAATGTTCATACAATTTGATAAGTCTTGGTGGCTATGGACCACTAAATGTCCTGTTTTATTTTTTTTCTACAGGTGCTGGGCAAGAGAACGCCATGTTCATCCACACCCAGTCCTTCGAGGATCTCACTGCAGATAGTGAGGAAGCAGCCGACAGAGACGGCCAATCAGAATCCACCTCTGAGCTGAGCCATGACATCAGCCAGCTCAGCACACAGGAAGGGGACCAGTCAGGGGAGGGGTTAGATGCCGAGCCAAGGCAAGAAGGCCAGCCCAGCAGGAGGGTGGATGAGGATGACGTGACCAGCGAGACATGGAGACAGAGAAGGAAACACGTCTTTGTGCTGAGCGAGGCGGGGAAGCCAATCTACTCCCGATACGGAACAGAGGAGGCGCTGTCCAGCACGATGGGGGTGATGGTGGCACTGGTGTGTTTTGTGGAAGCTGAGAAGAATGTCATTAAGTCGATTCATGCAGGTGAGAGCGGAGCTAATTTTGTTTGAACTTTTAATTCTGCTTTCTACAAGCTTTGCCCAAGCATAGTGAGGACTACACTAAAAGGAAGATATTTACCATCCCCAACTTACAGGTATGTATACGCAGAGAACCTTTTTCATGATTCTGATAGCTCTAATTTAGTTTTGATCACTAAGGTGAGGTATTTGTATGTCAAATCCCATAAAAAATGTGTGTGTTGAATAGCTTTTTTTGTGCTTATATGTATATCAGATTGATTTGTTTTAAAGAGAGTTTTGTTTTTCTCTCCCCAAAAAAGTCATTTCAATTGTTATGTACCTTCATTTTTTCATTTCCAGATGGCTACAAGGTAGTGTTCCTGCGCAAGAGCCCGCTTGTCCTGGTGGGGGTGGCCCGGACGAGACAGTCGGAGCAGGAGCTGTCCCGAGAACTGCTCTACATCTACTACCAGATTGTGAGCCTGCTCACCCTCACGCAGCTCAACCACGTCTTCGAGCGCAAGCAGAACTATGACCTACGGCGACTGCTGGTCGGCTCTGAGCACCTCACAGATAACCTCCTGAATCTGCTGGACAGAGATCCAGGCTTCCTTCTGTGTGCGGTCACCTGCTTGCCCCTCCCCTCCTCCACCAGAGATGTGATCAGCTCCAGCCTCCAGACAGCCAAAGCCAAGAACCTGGTCTTCTCCATCCTGCTGGCGGGGAACCGCCTGGTGTCTCTGGTGAGAAAGAAGGACCAGTATCTCCACCACATTGACCTCCACCTCCTCTTCAACCTGGTGAACTCCTCCAGCTCCTTCCGTGAGGGCGAGGGCTGGACGCCCATCTGTCTTCCCAAATTCAACCCAGCCGGCTTTTTCCACGCCCACATCTCCTACCTGGAGTCGGTCTCTGACCTCTGCCTCATCCTGGTCTCCACTGACCGCGAGGACTTCTTCAGCCTGTCTGACTGCAAGCGCCGCTTCCTGGAGCGTCTCCGCCGCCGCAGTGCCTACATCACCCTGCAGGAGGCACTGCAGGCCCCTGTCTACTCTGCCACTCAGGTGGGCATCCCCGAACTGAGGCACTTCATCTACAAGTCCAAGAGTTCTGGGCTGTACACCAGGTAAATGCTTTCAGCTATTCATTTGTACAGTATATGTATTTATACATTAAATAAAAGTTAGAAAAATGGTTTAGTCACTGCTGCATTAAGATCTTACAGGGCTTATAAGTAAAGAAATATAGTAATTTCATATCTGTCATACACTTCTATTTGCTATGTCTCACATATTATAGCAAACTTACTTTTTTTTTTACTATACTGGTCTAAAGAAAGCTCTCACTTTACACACCTGTTATAGTTTTACTTCTTAGAGAAATGAAAATATGCTTAGTTCTTTAAAAAGTGCATACTGTAGCTGTGTTGAGAAAATACTGTTTTACCACAATTTTCAGACTCGTTAACAAATTACATTCACATTATACATGCACGGGTCAAAACCCATTCATTTTAGGCTGGCACTGTTGTGTGGGGGGGAACAAAGGCTTCATCACTCCCACCCTAACCATGCCTCCTGCCCTGCCACAGCCCTGAGCTGCCCGTCCCCTACCTGGCTGAGGAGGAGCAGGAGAGGCTGATGGGCCTGTACCAGTACCTGCATAGTCGCGTCCACCACCCCAAGCGCCAGCTGCACTTCATCTACCACTGCGGAGAAAGAGAGAACTTGCTAGCTTGGGTAAGGCAATTGTTTTAAAATGTCTAGAAACAATGCTTTATTCAATTATTGTCAGGAGAGTTTTTCTCCCTGCCTCCTTTGTTATATAAGATAATTCAGTACTGTGCATTGTTTTACAGAACTATGACTCGTCTTTGCTGTGTTTTTATACATTGGTTTCATTGGTTTTTTTTTAACTATTCACATATATTTGAAGATTTGTAAGTATTTAAAACTCCACATTGATGCCAGTTCTAAGCACACAAGGTGCACAAGGAAGAATGAGCCCAATTTGCAGGCATGAAACCCTGGATGTCCTTTACAGTAAATTAGATCTGCTAACTCAGCTCTTACACTTAACTGGTTTACATTACTCTTGTTTGTGTGTTTCCAGGTGACCAGTGGCTTTGAGCTGTACCTGTGTTTTAGCCCTTTGGGGACCAAGGCACTGGCTATGACTGCCATTACCAAGCTCTTAAAATGGATTAGAAAAGAGGAAGATCGCCTCTTCATCCTCAACCCACAGACATACTGACCATGACCATTTCCCTAGAAACTGGCACCAATGCACTGGCTACTTCTTTGGAGATGGACCATTTCCTAAACACTGACCAATTTTTTAGAAGTAGAAAGTACCTGTGTCTTAAAAGACATTGCTTAAACTATAACTAGTTATACTAATTTGTAAAACCATCTTTTAATTGATGCTGTTTAATTACAGTGGAACAGACTACTTTCTGAATGTGAAACTTACTTCATATTATGGTTCAATAAGAGAGGTATCAGATTACACATTGAATAATGAAGCACTAATACCCAATACAGAATGAATTACAAGAGACTATGAACCAGTCTCTCTCAAGTAGACAAACGCTCGGTTAGTCTTGAGCGGTATTAGTTTCGAATTCATTCAGAATACCCATGAGAGGAGCTTATATGTTATTGTAAATGTGTTAACCCCTTTTGACTTGCATCTGCTGAATACAAACAGTACACTGAATTACTAGGCACTCTTTTTCACTTTGGTGTAATAGTAAGGCATGACTTACTTAGTAAGGTCAACAAAACATTCTGGGATTCTGCTTGTTTTATATTTCCCTTCTATTCTTTAAATTATGTTTCTTTACATATTTTTCACTAGAAGAAGTATAAGGACATTGGGAAATCAACACTGTTTATTTAGGTTGTGTCCATGGTGTAGAAGTCAGGGGACATTCTTTAAAGATTTGAAATTGAAGCTAACGTAGTCAAACTACCTATATCACGTGTGATCAACCCATTTGGAAAGCTGCTTGTGAATAAAAGGATGGCAACCATTTGATTTCAACTTGTTGATTGTGCATTGTTTAGGTAGTCCAGTATAACTCACACTGAAGCCTTGTTTGGCTTGAACTATCTTTCCTTTCATGTTCTATTTCAGATTTCATGCCTAATTACATCTCATAGTTTCATCTATTTGTACAAAAGATTATTATAGCTAACTAGAACAATGCACTATATATTTAGAAAATGCAGCAACATATCCAAACATTCCTACAACAATATTAGATTATAAGCTACTTCTTTGCTTTTTAAAAAATCTATTTTATACAGTATGTGTTGAACTGCATGTCACATTATTTGCATTATTTTGTGTATGTATACATTTTGGTATACAAAAGATAGCGGATGTAACATTCTTTAATGTACTGCCTGGTAACATTTTAGAAGGTATTTTGACTATACCTTTGAGGTAATTGACACTGGATTGAAATCGTTTAAACTGTTTTGTATCACGTCAGGGGGGAGGGCCACCTCCTGCGTGCCAGCACACAACCTCATACCTAATTCCTTGTAAATAAAAAGATAACCTGGTTGCCTTGCTTTCCTCGTATTCATGTTCCTACACCCGCCCCTTCCCACCCTCTACCCTTACAGCTTCCCCTTGGAGCAAATTAATTTCCCAAAACAAAATAAGAGTCTTAATTGTGTCTGCAATAAACACGGTTAACAAAAATGGACTAAACATTTGAGTTTTCATTGTGAGGGAAATGTATGACCCAACATTCAAATATGTCGCTGGATGATTGTCTTTTTCATGGAGACTGACATACAGTAAGAATGAGTGATGATTCAATGAAGGGATGTTTGTGATTGGTTGTTTCTGAATTGAGATCTTTTTTTTGTTGCTGTTGATTTTAGTTTTGACATCGCTAAATAAACTATCCAATATAACAATTTGTTTGCTGTATTTGCCAATAAAGTATGATGTTTATTTTACGGCTTTTCTTTTTCTTTTTTACAATTAAATTGTACATTTCGTATTCCTGCTGAAATATCTCATTGTTACCAAATATTTTGTTTCTGATAGTTACCATGGCAACAGAGACAGTGAAAAATACTTTTTTTTCAAATAAACTTCATTCACAGCATACACATTGGTAGTGACGAGGCAAACAGTTCTGGTACATCTCTAAACAAAAGCAGAAATGTCAATAGAAATTGTAAAGACATTATTTTAAATAAGTAATTTTCAGTAATAGGTTTCAATATGACTGATGAACACGTGTATGCTTTTAAATATGTTTGCATGATGATCTACTACTATTAATACTACTACTTTTTTGCAAAAATACTTTTTGTTGCGTGCTTAAAACATGTTTTCCTTCATTTTCCACCAGATCTATGCCAAAACCATGTGATTACTCAAATTTTAAAAAAACAACTATAATGTGGCATGTGGTGTTGCATCCAGTAGGTGGTATGCCTGTATCAGTATGAGGTCAGCAGTGTCTGCACAAATAAATTCATATACATGTGTAACAAATGGCACAGAAACAGAACAGTTGAGTTTAACCAATTGGAAACAACATGTGTTGTATTGTTAAGAGCTATGTTTTTAAAGTAGCAACAAGTTTGTATTAGTAAAATACACAGTAAAGTCTGTGTGGGGTAACTGAAGCTGTGTTGCTGTAATGTAACATATTCTTATTGGTTACCTGAATACTATGTCTGTAGTATATTGGTGCGGTAAGGGAGGGATATCTGTTACTCTCCCACTGCCAGGTAAACATTGATTTGCTTGTATAGCTGACGTGCTGAGTAACCTTTATAAAAGTTTACCACAGTAAAAGCATAGCAAAGCAATGTAAAGAACAGTGAGGTATGGTAAAGCGTTTTAATTAATATGGTAAACCAGGGTAAATTATGGTTAATACATGGTATTACCATGTAACAAGCATGGTAAAAGTACAAAAATACAGTGCAAAAATACCATGGTAAACTTGTATATGGGAAGTGCCTCCACTTAAAAATAATTATGTTTTCAAACAGTGATTACAGTCACTTTCTATCCTTGAAAAAGAGAATCGTTACAGCATCCTGGAATGTTTCAGTCTGACTCCATCATGCTATTGACGCGCTGCCAGCAGACATATTTCTATCCAGATAGTTTGAGCAATTGCCTGTGGTTTTGCATATCCTTCAGTTGACTTCTGAATCTACTTTACAGACAGTCCTTCTCACAGACAAAGATTAAAAAATAACTGGGAACATCTACACACGTATACATAGAATGTAGTGTAAAGATTGTACAACTGAGCGCGTTTATGAAAAAGATGTTAAAACCTGTTTTAATCCAGACTGCTACAAGGACGTGAAAAAATACTTTGTATTAACATACAGTAAAGTGGGAGTTTCTAGTAGTTGACTTATACAATATTGTGTGTATTATGTAGCTTTATTGTTGTAGTGGGGTTATGTGAATAGTGTTCTAAATAATACGCTATGATACGCATTTATGTTGCTGTACCTCTTAATAAACCGAAGCACTGACAGTTACAATGCAGCGTTGCGCAATCCTGGACATTATTTACACAGACTTTTTATGTAAAGGGAGGGGCATACAATACCTAGACAAAATTACCCTACTCAGTTTAGCTGTTTCTTTTGGAAAACATTTCTACACGCTACGTACCAGGCTCTTTCACTAGAGTAGAGAAAAGTGTGAACAACGAAAGAAGGGTAAAATAACGAAAAAGTACTCCAGCAGTAGCATTGCTTGGTCCCGGAGTGTTGAGCTTGGAAAGTTTCTTGTGTGCACATTGAGCTGTACGGTGCTTCTGTTTACCGTGGAACAAAACGTGGAGTCAGGTAGGCTAAGTCTGTTACCTTTAAATATAAGAAACTTGTTTTCAGCTCTCTCCATGTTTACTATAGAATGGGAATTAAATTAATACAATGTGGGCAGAATTATGGGTCAGTAAAAAAAAAAAAAAAAGGTACGTAGGCTATAGTTTTAATTCTCAAGATAGTGCCAAGTTTCAAAATGTACTTAGATAAGGCTGATACAGTAACGATGGCAACTCTTCAGTGGCCGTACTTTTAATGCTTGGCGGTCTTAAAAAGTTAATGAGGTCGCAGATTTTGTTGGTAGGAGTAAAACGGGTGAAATATCCACTTGTACAACCGAAGGCTACGTTATTTCACGTTTGGAGTCATTGTAAAATGAAACACCTATACATAGTAGCCGTCGTAGTCGTAGTACTAGTAGTATTATGCTTTATCTACGGGTAGAAAAATTCATAGTCCATTTGATACTGCCTTACAGTAGGGCCTACATACGGTCCTAAATATGACTAAATAAGATTTGGCTGTCACAATTTTACATTTACATTAAAACTGACTTTCTAAGTCTGGAAATGCTTTCTCTGAACCCCGGCCAACCTCCTGAGAAAAAAAAATAATGTACTGGCAAGGAGTTCTACACGCCCTGAGTTTATCATGATGAGCAGAGAACATGGAATCAACAGATAACCGATGTTGTAAAATACACAGCTGCTTGTAGTTTATTCTGAACAATTTAATTAAGAATAATCTTAAACTTAATCCTGGTTACACTAGAGTACTGCTGTGTTTTATCTCTTATGTCCAATAGACTAATAGACCATGCAGTTCCCCCAATAAAAGTTGAAACCACAATTTAAAAGAAACCAGGTTTACTGCTGTATATCTTGGTAAAAGCAGAAAATGTAGCAGTTTATAAATATTTATATAAAGCTTTATATAAGCATAATGAAAGCATAGAACACTTCTACAAGGGTAAATGTCACCTTTCTGAACACGTTGAGTTACTGAAGTTTTTGTTAACTCAACATTAGTATTTTTGAGAGACAGTTATTATCTTACTAATTTTTTTTCCCCTTCTTATTAAACTGGTTAAAGTTGCACAGGCCCAAGCTTGCTATTTTAGTTGTACTTGTCTAAAGTTTAACTGAAAAGTTGAACCCCCACTTAAGACTTTGATTATGAGCTTTAGGTTCGTGTTATGTATGTGTTATTTAAACAAATACAGCAAGAATCATATTTCACAGTTTGTCACACAATGTACATGCATTTGTTAATATGAAATACATTTTTCTATTTTCCATTAAGTCATTTTGAAATACAAAACGACATTGCCATTAATATCACAGTAACTGTATAAAATATTGTTGTGGAGTTTTACATTACCATTTTTTAATGAATACTTTGAAGTTATGGACAAACTATTTAGACTATTTAACATACACCTTTTGCCAAAATCACATATATATATATATATATATCCCTGCCAGGGAGCCATAGCCCTGTCCCTGAGGGAGTAAAATGTGAGGTGTGGGACGGTACGTCAATCGACCACCACACCCATTCCCCCCAGCTAAAAGATAGCAAACAAGGCTGCAGTTCATGTGGCTTTATGATGCAAATACCTGTATTTCAGTTGACTGAGACCCCCTTGAGTCTTTTTTCAAACAGGTTCCCCAAAATCTTTTATTCCCGGCTAATTAATCTATCTAGTTACGTGGGGTAGCAGAAGCCCTGCTGTTGTAAATAGTGTGAGTGAGGGAATGTAAGGCTGGCAGAGATTATTTTTTTTACTACTCTGGGTCACAAGGGGTATTTCTCGCTTCTGCCCTGCCACACATGGGTATGACAATAGATTTTTCATAAACCTGCTGCTATCCTTTCAGAGTGTAGGGACCACCTGGTCAGCTGGCACAGATTTGATTGAGTCTACTGGAAATGCAACCCACAAATGGATTTTATAACAGTACTTATCAGCTTCTGTGTTTAAATTAGAGACACATGACCTTGCTTTGTCAATTACTGCCTGTAATTCCTTCAAGTTCGTTTGTGGTGGAAGTCTGTTCTTCAGAGTGGCCTGAGATTGTTCCCTGTCATACTGACTGAAACTGAGTTTCTGCAGGGAGAGACAGCTCTTATATTTCAGAGAATCAGGGATGGCATTTGCATAACAAACCAAAAAAAAAAAAAATTAGCGAGGTGTTTTAAGACACCTTTGGTATATTTTCGTTAATGCTCTGTAAAAGACAGAAATTATTCATTTACTTCAGAACAGTTAATAAGTAACAATATAATTCTGACTAATAGTAAATTAGTTACAGGTTGGCATGATCCCATGCACTGTTACCTAATCTGCATAGGATTGTTGGAGAGTGGTAGGAAATGTGGGGATGGCTGTTTTATGGGTAGGACAGGGTAAACATAGGCAACAGAAATACACAAAAGAAAACTGTAAGCAGGATTTATGATATAATGAATGAAGCCTTCCTGCTCTGAGTCAACTGGCTGCTTCAAGATCAGGTTGGTGGAAATTGAAAGTAACAGTATTTTGAGTAAAATGAGGTTGGGCAAAATAGCATTACAGGAAGCACTGTGATCCAGTTTATTCATTTTTTTTAGATAAGGTGTTTTGTTAAGCCTTCTCCCGTGAGTAACAAGACACCTACCACAACTCAGGCATGTGAAAGCGTGTGTCCCAACAGCGGAAACTACCTTTAGAGAATGTCAACAAAATGAACTATTAAAAACAACAAATTAATTCTGATAAGGTAATGTGTACCTAGGCTATCGAATTATAGAATGTAATAATTTTGTAAACAGCAGGGGTGTAGAGTGAAGAGATAATGGTACTGCTGTGATGTTTTACAGGGTAATAATGGAACTCTGGTCAATAATGTGAACGACAAACCTCCATTATCTCAGCAATGTCATTATCTCTGAAATGATGCTGGTAAAGCTTTATTTGCAGTAAAGCTTTATTTTCTGTTCCTAATTGTGTAATAATGGGATGGATGAAGTAGAAGAAAAAAAGGCAGAGCAGTTTCCAGTAGTTCTATTTTATGTAAAAATATATGTAAAATTTAACAAGATTAAGAAAAAAACAGAATGAATATAAAACACACTCATTTAAGCATTCATTAAACATCTTGTTAACTTGACCCGTAGCCCTGACTGCTCATGGTGGGCCTACAGCCTATTGACATTGCTGGGCAGGTATTATATTTTTCCCAACCCATGTATTACAAAATAAAATAAGAAAAATTACATTATAACAACAAATCATCAAATGCTCACAGTGAATTCCTCAGAGAAGGGGCCTGGTAACAAAACAAGACAGCTCATGATTCCAGAATGTTCTCTTAACACCAAAGAATCCAGGATGGCACTGTTCAGTGTCTTTGAAGTGGAAAAAATGTAGTGACGTGTAACACAGCTGCCATCCAGAATAAACCAGGTTAAGCTGTAATGTAATGGGAAACAAGCTCACATGCCATGGAGGAAATCAGCAGAGTCAAAAACAGGGAGGACAATTAACTAAGGCGTACCTGCTCGTGAAAGACAGCACGGGGTTGTCTTCTTAATACTTATAGCACTATGGGAATACCAATGTGGATGTGCCTAAAAAAAGATTATATAGAGCCTGACTGAAGTTAGGGAAATGTTCAACCCCAGTTTTCTTAGAATGAAAAGCTAGTAATCTATCAATAAGACTAAAACATGTGTCTTCTTAGTTTTTTTAACATAATGTTTCTTCATAGGAAAAAACAAAACTTGAAGTCACCTTTTTACATGCTTTGATTACAAATTTACAAATTACAAACTGTATTTAACTGTTGTAAAGTAGAAAATACATTCACAACCAATGGCTCTACTACAAGTACAATGGTTGTTTCTAATCAAATAAATTAACAGAATGTGCTCAATCCATCAGACTCTAAAAGGTTCATTTTTATTTTTTCACACACGCAGAAAGCAGATAAAAGGTTTGAGTGACTAACCTGTCAATGTTACCAACTTTTTAGCATAAACATTGCTTGGAATCTATTTTTCTTTACTTGACGTAGTCAGATATTTTGGAGCTTTACCAATAATACTTTATAAAAAAATGTAAACCAGTTAGATTCCATGTACCATTCAAATATCGCTGAGCCAACTTCCTTCAACAGAACTCTCTGAAGCACTATTCTGCTTCTCATCGCATTCAGTTGGGAGCATTTTGATAATGTGGCCAAATGTTCTAAGCCTTTCCTCAATGTAACATTTTTTCCTAAAATGAAAAAGGACTGTTTGTATTGTTGAAAATTGGCAATGTACCCAAGTGGTTTCTTACTAGTAGTGTTAATCAACAGCCCTTTCTCCTTGGTAAAACTTTGCTCTGTAACAACAGTTTAATGTAAATCAGTTCCAAAGAATCACAGCTGATTTACATTTTTATTTATTTTTTTACCTGTTGTGAGATAATAATATATAATATATATTATAATATATAATATGAATTATCCCTTGATTTTATTCTCTTTTGTCTGATGTATGTTTCAGACTTGCTAACATTATCATATTTGGGAGGCAATCATAAGTCACAAAGACGTTGGTTACATTTTGTATTTCTTACCTTTTGTTTAAATGTGTTTGCTTTAAATGTCTAGAGTAGCTTGTCTCTGTTTTTTTCGACAGGAAATACTTCCATTCAAACTCACCTAGTCCACCAGTATGATAGATGCTACCCTCTAGTGAGAGCCAACATGTACAACATTAATGGAAAGCACACTCAAGGGTAAATCTATTGAGCCCTGGAAAGCCATATAAAATGTTCCATGGTACTGCACTTGACATCCTCCTAACATTTTCTAGTGGGTGTGTCATTTAAAAGAGAACTATTTCTTGTTCACAACTGAAAACTGATGTGTAGTATTTTACAGCAGATAACCCAGTGGAACCATTATGTGACTTGGCCTATGAATGAACACAAAAACAGTATGCTTTCCTGTTAATTGATAGTCTTTATGAAGTTGTATAAAATTTGCAGTGCAGTCATATTCAAAATCATCACTTTAGAGATGAGTACGCAGCTGTCATCACTCCCTTCACAGTTCTGGGTAGAAAACGGTTCCATGATAAATTATCCCCCCCCCCCCCCCCCCCCCCCCCCCCATCCCTTCTCAACATACATTGCGTCCATTGCTAAGTCATTTAGAGAGTATGTCATGTAAGGAGTAAAAACTGATCTGTTCAAAGTGAGTCATGAAAGATTGTGAAACACTCATCTTACTAACAACATGTTACAGCCAGTGGTTTTGGCGTTTCAAATAAAAACATTTAAGTACCTAATCAAAATGGAAGTAAAAACTGGAAAATCTGATTCGCTAATTGATTCTTAACACCACCATGGATCCAGTTGTCTTCAGACCATAAAAGCTACTAAGTGTTACTAGCCGGTTTCTGTCTGCTTTTTGGGGATAGGGTAGATGGGTGTGTGCAAGAATGAGACAAGACTAAGTTTCAGTTGGTCTTTTCATTCATCAAACCTAGTAGAGTTTTAGCTGGGTGACCACCGGGTGATTCATTTGTCTGGACACTCTATTTTATTTTGTAACTTGTGGAACTTGCCTTTCCGCTCCAGGCATTTTAAACACATATTCAATCTTTGCATTTTCCATGTAATGTTTTACCTAATGTTGGCTTACTGCACTTTAGTGGAAGTCTACTTTTGACCGCTAGCTTGCAACTTATCAAGTACTCCTCCTGCCCCCCCTCCTCCACATGGATTAATATCAACCAGCACACCATTTTGTTTTTTACATATGGTGTTCTCTGTGCTCTCTATGGTTCCATGTGTAAATAGTGGAAAATAAGTACTGGGTCTCTTTCCCAGCATAGGTTAAAGTAGGTTAGAAATGTAACATTAGAAAGCATAGCAAGGTTTAGCAGCAAGATCTTAGGAAAAGTTGAACAAGAACAGAATTGATGTAAGTAAATGAAAAAAAAAGTCAATTCATCAGTAAGTTGGAGTTGAGATTAAGATCAGTGCCTGTCTTAAACAGGATGCCACCTCATCAGGTCATCCAGATTGAATGATGAAACTTTCTTTAGAAAACCTCTACCTGTATTCGTCTGATGACTTAAAAATGATATGATATTACTTTTCACAACTAATTGATATGGTCTGCAGAATTAATTTGTCAGTAAAAATGACGCTCAGTTTACAGGCATTCTTGTTGCTGCATGCCCTTGTGCAAAGCCATGCAACAAGTTGTATGGGAGTAAAACCTCTGTTTAAACCGGAACTTTCCAGAACAACAGGATATGTGACAAACCTAAATGTGTTTATTAAACGTCTTTCTGTTTTTTATACAAATTGCACTGCAGTGGGATACCACTTATTTAAATAAAAAATTATTAAGATTATTAAGAAATGAGAGCAAAAGAAGATTTATTTTGTAAAAACAAAGTTTGTTTCTCAGCATAAGCACATGCGCAGGTTATTGTTTTCTTGCTGGTTTTGAACATGAAAATATTAAAACTTGCTCCCCAAAATAGTGCTCGTTACATCCTTAACATCCTGCATTATGTAATATGGTGAATTTGATGTCATTTTCTCTATCTCTCTGTCTTTACAGCAATCGTTTTAATGGTGCACAAGATGAGCCAGAAGAGTTCCAAACTTAAAGCCAGCAGGTAATGACAAAGAAGTTGCTGTTTCTTTTCTTCTCTGCTGAGATGGTCCGACTGGACACGTTTTGGGCTATCTGCTTCTGGGTGCTAAGTTTTATAGTCTTAGCTGATAATAGGTGCTCAGAAATCAACTCCAACTTTGTGGATTTTTCAGTGACCTACAAACCACCTCACTACCAGATCAACAGTCCTATACAAAATATAGTTATTGATAGAACCAATTTCAATGATAAAACAACAGTGTATCTGGCCTCTCGGAACATTATTGAAGCCTTGAATTCCAGTCTTGATAAATTATGGGAATTACGCACTGGGCCAGTGGGTAACCCGGAATGTCAATTCTGTAAATCATGTGACATAGAGACTGATTCCAAGAAACCAGAGGACACAGACAACCAGATCCTAGCACTGGATACGTCTTCTTCATATTTATACAGTTGTGGCAGTTCTCAGAATGGTGTCTGTTACTTCCACCAACTTAACCTTACTCACCAACTGGACCCACCCAGCTTTTCCAAGTGCCTTTACAAAAAGGAGTCCAACAGTCAAAACAATTGCCCTGACTGCGTAGCGAGCCCATTGGGCACAAAAGCCAGCTTGGTTGATGATGGCCAGGCTTTGTTTTTCTTTGTGGCGGCCACTGTTAACAGCACTGTGACCCAGAAGTATGGAAAAAAGTCAATATCTGTGCGCAGGCCATTGGCAACCGAGGATGGATTTTTCCCTGATGTACATGGGTTTACCGTCCTACCTCAGTTTGTTGACTCCTACTCAATCCACTACGTGTACAGCTTCTCTGCGGGAGATTTCGTCTACTTCCTGTCAGTGCAGAGGGAGGTAGCCGAAGTGCCCTCCACGTATCAGACCCGGGTGGGCCGACTTCCTCGCTCCGAGTGGGAATTGAGCCACTACCGTGAGGTGCTGCTTGAGTGCCGCTTCGAGCCCAAGCGCCGGAGGAGGGCCCAGGATTATCAGCAAGACGTGGTGTACAACGCCCTGCAGGCTGCTCATCTGGGGAAGGCAGGCCAGGAGCTGGCCCAGGAGTTGGGAGTGGATGCCAGCAGCGACATCCTCTATGGGGTGTTTGCTGAGACTGAGCCCCGGAGCAGCAAGCCTATCCACAACTCAGCCCTCTGCGCCTTCCCCGTTTCCAACATCAACGAGGCTATTGAACAAGGAGTGGAACACTGCTGTAGTCCTGGCACTGAGCGGCTCAGCCGAGGGCTCAACTTCTTCCAACCCCTCGAGTTCTGCCCCCATGAGGTAAGCATTTACACCTTATATTATGATTGTATGCTGTGATTGTACCACATTGTTCCATAAAGTCCAACTAACTCCACAAAATAAAAAAGTACTGTTAAAAAAAAAAAGAGCTTTGGGCTCCCGAGTGGTGCATCCAGTAAAGGAGTGCAGGATGTGCCCTATAGTCTGGATGTCGCGAGTTCGAGTCCAGGCTATTCCTTTGCCCAGGAGCTTCCAGGGGGCGGCGGTCAATTGGCCGAGAGCCGCCCGGGGGGAGAGAGGGTTAGGTCGGCCAGGGTGTCCTCGGCTCACCGCGCACCAGCGACCCTTGTAGTCTGACCGGGTGCCTGCGGGCTTACCTGTAAGCTGCCTGAGAGCTGCGTTGTTCTCCGACGCTGTAGCTGTTGGGTGGCTGCATGGTGAGTCCGCAGTGTCCTTCGGAGGACAGCGTGTGTTCGTCTTCGCCCTCCTGAGTCAGTGCAGGGGTGGTAGCGGTGAGCTGAACCTAAAAAATAATTGGCCATTCCAAATTGGGAGAAAATAATAAAATAATAAAAAAATAATTGGCAAAGACTAAATTTAAAAAAAAAAAAACAGAACTTTAACATTCCAGGCTAAAACTTAAGACAAACAAGATGGAACAGTCCACAAATCATATTCAGAAACGAAAGTTGGAAACACCTTTTCACCTGTAGAGCAGCTCACCCAGTGGGGCTTTACGGGTTAAAAATGAGTCATTCAAGAAAGTGATGACGGACCTGGACTTGGACCTTGATCTCAATCTAGATCTCTACCTCCAACTCCACCCCAAGATTAAACAGACACACAAAAAAAAAACAACAAAGGCAGGTGACCTGAGTTAATTGATTGTCAATTGTTCAATTCACCCCTGGCCCCTTGCAGCACATTCATTTTAATTAGGCAAGCAGGGAGGTCTAACCTCCCAGCCCTGCCATCCAATTAAACAAATTAAATTACTTAATTATTTGTGAGGAGAAAAACACAGGAATGCTCAGACGTCTGTGAAAGAGGGAGGAGTTTGTTATAGATGGCTCATCAAACAGCTGGTATTTATAGAAATTACATGATTACAGAAATGACTAGGAAAGCATGATTTTTAATACAATATGCAGTAGATATGTGTTTTTTTATTTGTTTTTAATATATTTCCTGGGCAGTGAAGGACACACAAGCATAACCTACCCGCTTCCCGATAAGTACCAATAATTCCTTTTGAAATGCCTAGGTAAAGTCAGTGGCTTTCTGAAAGTAAAGAATTGTTGGAATGCAGAAGGAGTTGCCCAGACTGAGAAGGGAAATCTTTGATTATGTGCATAGAAACAGTAAATATATTAAACAAATAACAGGGTAAGGGTTAGTCATGGACCTGGTGAAACTACAGTACCCGGTGAAACTACAGTACAGATTCTTTCTGTGTCTCAGCATGTTGGTGGTATCTGGTTCTGAGTGGAACTGAAGATCAAATAGGATGTTTCTGTGATTGCAGCAACAGTGTTTTGCTCGCCTGATTTATAAGTCATTTCCCACAACTTTTTGTCAGAAAAAGCATGACGCAGTTGGTTTCTGTCAGGGTTTTACTTACATGTTACTTTAACCCTTTGCGGTCCATTTATTAATCGCGCGTCAGGCACGTCAGGTCTAATTAATTTTCACACGCGCAGTTAATTTTAGACGCGCTGTTTAAAAGTATTTTTTTCCACAGTCAAACGGGTTTAAATGGCCCTGCATATCAACAAAGCACTCACTAGGCATCTCCAGCCCCGCCCCACCCTTTCGTTCGCTATCGCTTTCAGCTATTTAAGAAATAAATAATAATAAAAATAATAGTCGTACATACCGATCGATCATCTCCTGATCACTCGTTTTATCACCATACTCCTCAATAATGCAATCCAAGTCATTATTTTATTACTATAACATCTCAAAAAAGCTCTGCAAATGTCCGTGTTCTCTGTGCGCTGATGCACTGATCAGCCAGCTTGTTTACTACGACCGCCCCGTTATCTGACACCAGGCCATGTATGACTAATCATGAGATACGCCTTTTATTTAAAAAATTTTTTTTTGACTTGTCTCTGCTCCTGTCGCTCCCACTCGGCAATTGAATGGTTTTCTCGGCTTTTTCTGGAGAAAAAACGACTAGAAACCCGTTTTTTGCGTTGCTATAATGATGTCGGACCCAGTCCGACAAAGGACCTGTGAGGAATAATTGCAATGTCAGACCCAGTCCGACAATGGACCACAAAGGGTTAAAAGAGTCTGTCTCTCCATAGGGCAGGTACAGCACAGGGATGCATTTCGTGACTGTGAAAGGTGAGGGGCTGAAAGCAGTAGATACCTGTCTGACTATACAGTTCAGGCCTGAACAGTGCCTATTTTCTAGATACATCAAGATTCTCCTTCTTTAAGTGGTTATGGCTATCCAAAATTCCATAAATCTTACTTGTTGTGCAATTTCAAATGTCGAGTTTTGAAAGGAAAACATGTTATAGCATGTTATGTTATGCTACTGTTTCACTTCCGAGGTCATTCGTGACCTTAGTCGTGTTAAAGCATGTTCCAGGCTACAAAGCAGGTCAGTCATTAGAGGAAGCACCTGATTGGTTAATGAAAGGAAGGCCATGAAAGGGTGGGGATCATTTTAATCTCACGCTGTAATTACCCAGGAATAGTAGACTATCTGAAAGCAAGTATTGTAAACAGAGAATTCTTCTATAACAGCTTTAAAGAGGGACTATTATCTGTGGAATCATTACACATTGAGATTGTAGATCAGGTTTAAAATTGCATCACTGAAAGTGTTCTGCTAAAAGGGTCATTCCTCCCGCATTGATTTGGGTAATTTCCTATTGTTGAGCACACTGTTAGTCTGATGTGGAAATGGAAATGGAAGGTGCATTTGGACTAGTGCTCATTGTTAGGGTGTAAGTTTATACCTTTTTATGGATAATATACTATTATTTTTGGGGTTTGAATTCATCCTCTGGTAAATGGCCAAATATATGCTTTCAATCTCTGACAAATACGGGAATATCATGGTTTCTCCATAGCCCCAGAATGCAGTGCCTTTTTACAACCAAGCACTTAACGCAACAGAATACTTTGTCCCAACATCATCCCTCCTTAATGAAATAGAAAAACAGCCAGACTATTAAAAACATCTGGAATAATGATGTAACCTTGCAAGTACTGATCCTACAGGTCCTCCTAGCCACCACACTGTTTGTCTTGGCTCTCAGTACTGTCCTGTTCTGTCATGGAGTGCACTGGAGCTGTGGTTTTGTAA
Source organism: Acipenser ruthenus (assembly GCF_902713425.1). NCBI lineage: Eukaryota > Metazoa > Chordata > Actinopteri > Acipenseriformes > Acipenseridae > Acipenser > Acipenser ruthenus. The sequence goes on along the minus strand of NC_081204.1, from coordinate 9,409,098 downwards.
ACATCATCACTGCACAAAACTAGCTGTTTCCTGCACTTGTTTCCTGTTAAGAGCTATCTTTGTTGTTTCCATACTTCCACTTTGCATGGCACACTTCTGCTGCTATGGTTGCAATGGCCACTGGGCATAATCAGTGCCAACTTGACAGTATTGTTCATGTATCGCAGAATTAACTTCATCCATGCGCCTCTGGATAACTGAAAACATAGCTTTCCTTCCTCTTTCCAATGCCCTTTAAGGGATGTAGAAAAATACCATGGCTGACCTTGAAAAGTACTTACTTTAAAACAATGCTGTAAATCCACATACCATATCCATTAACATATACAGGCCTATCGACAAGGCTTTAACCCATAGTTATAGTAATATACTATTAGAAAAGAGGCTGTTATTTCTCCATAGCAACTTCCTAAGAGACCATTGCTAGGTGCAAGGCAACTGCAAAAAGGTCTATAGAGCCCTAATTGAGAACACCCTATTCTTTCTATGGCTAGCCGCTGATAGTTCTATTTAGGAGATTAAACACAGAATTGTTTAAATAGCGCTAATCAGTTAAAGTTCCAGACTAAAGAAGGACACACCTTCTACACACTCCGTTTGCAAACATTCTTGTATATTCAGAAAGCTCTTTATTTCGTAAATTAAAGCCTACCATGAAACACAATACATGTTGTACACAAATGTGTTAAATGTATATTCCTCAACTCTCACTAGATTGCATCACATAGCCATCTTGTTTACATTGCACAAAGTGTTAAATAGGCTAACCAGTAGCAGCACCTCTGAATTTCTTTTGTAGAATGTTTTAAAAAACAGGGATGTTTAATAAATAGGAGTATTTTATTAAGTACACAAAATAATAATCAGAAATCAGAAAAGTCAGAAAGTAAATGTCTTAGTCTCTAAGCACAAAACACAGTTAGAAAACTCACTGCCTTAACTTGACTAGCAGGCAATTGAAATATGACACCACCTGTCTCCTCACACGCCAGCAGCACTCAAGCAAGCAGGCTGTGACTTAGTAGCTTGCTCACACACACACACACACGCCCACATCCAAGCACACAGCCTCAACTGAGATGATGCAGACAATCTTCAAATATATCACATTAAGCTTATTAATGTTATACAGATTAAGTATATGGCAAGTTTACTTTTAAAGACATTTTTCATACAACAATATGAGGTAGATTACTTAGTTACTTCATCAAGTTTCACTAAAAGTTATTTCACAAGTGTGCAAACTAAATAATTAACAGTACAATTCTATGTGAATGTGTTACAATTAATTAATTTAGTTCCATGAAAGGAAAATGTAACTGGAATTATACTCAACGGTTCCTTGAAGCTTAGACTTTTGGTCTGCTGGCTTGGAAACGCAATCTGTTGAAGTGTCCAGTACAAAAACTCTCCTCTCTGCAACAAAGTCTTCAATCCTACATTGGATCAAACTCGGCAACAAAGCTTTCAGTTCTTGATAGAATCAACAAACAGCTGCAATAAAGACTTCAGTCCTCAGTATAGGATCCACAACAGCACCCATCCGCTCTGTCCTCTTCGTTGAATCTTTCAGCTACACAGGTAGCAGGGCAGTTTCTTTTGGATACTGTGGTTTTAGGTGTACAGCAGACCTAGATGGGTTTGTTTGATAAGTCTCTGTAAGTTTTATTGCAGTCCTTCAGCCGGGCCTTATACCCTGGTGCAAATTATACACCGGTTTTTACAGACATTGCATGCTAAATATTTCACAACAGGAATATTCAAACCACAGAATTTGTCAATACTGTTCATAAATAACCAGCAACAAGTATCCTGAAATTTCAAAGTGCGTATTGTAATAGGGATTTGCCGCTGTCAGAGGAAGCTATAGGCAGATGTGTAAACGGAAAATCACTCCAGTTGTATCCAGTATTAAGGGGATTTGTTAGAGGGAACGGTTTGTCAGAAACACTTCTAAAAGCAACCTTTAGCTGAGTATTTCTGGTCTGTTTGTCACGGTAGGACATTCTGGCTTAGCTATTACGTTACACTGGTGAACACTTTAACTAACCATTGCCTTCCAAAGTTGGGATAAGAAAACAATTCTATCATAATAATACATATAAAACACAAACAGCAATACAAACAGAGATCTATATCCCACTCTATTCTTGTAGTATGCTTTTATTAAGGCTTCATATTTATGGTTGAAAATGCAGTATACGATTTTATATTTTTTTCCCACCTTGTGATTGTGTCTTTCGATGACATCCAGAGCAATATATAGTCTATGAATTTATAATTACAGCAAGTGTTTTATTCAAAGATCCTAAATGTCTTATAGCAAAAATTGAATATTGGGTTTATTTCTGACAGTTGGTGGAGCCATGGGAAGTATGTGTCACCAATACAAACTATTTTCAGCTTCTTGTGTCATATATTCCCAACAAATATCTATACCAGTGGACAGTGTCAGCTTTAGTTTTTATGTAGCAAAAAATAACCACAGAAAGAACATTTTGGGATTTGCCCTGCAAATGTATATTAATAAAATAAAAAAAGTAGTAAAGCATAGTGGAAGTCACAATTACTGTGCTAATTTTCCGCGGTATGCATGGCATGCTGCATCACAATTAAGACACAGATGTCTACGTGTGCCTAGTTCCAGTGTAAAAGTTCATGCATGTGTTTTTGTGATTTCAGAGTATGAATGGCAATAAGAGCTGCTTCGACACCCCAACACTTGTCTCCAAACCCTACTACCGAGTGGATCTCTTCAACAGAGCGATGAAGGGGGTCCTTCTGACTTCCATCCTGGTCACTCCCATTGAAAAGAAGACTGTGGCTCACCTGGGGACATCGGACGGGAGACTTTTCCAGGTAAAGACTAGAAGCAGTCTAGAGACAGGCAAGGACCTTCACGCAGTACTTCTCAAATTAACAAGTTCTGCACGGTTACTTTGTTCCCATTGTTGTGGCAAATTTCCAACACTATACAGTATATAATTAAACCAAGGGCAGGCGTTATATGCAGGTAGGAAAAATCTGCGTATAAACAGACTTTCTTCAAATAAAGGTTCAGGTTCTCAAGGTGAACCATTTATAAATAGACGTAAACAATGTCTTTCGTGTAAATGGTGCTCAATGTAGCAGCAATAAAAAAAAGAAACTGTTAGAAAAACCAAGCAAACCAAACGCCTGGTTTAAAAAAAAAAAAAAAATGCCTTTAGTCTGGTGGTTGGGCAGTTTCATTTGCTGAGTATTGACCTAACTGGACTTGTTTTGCAGGCTGTGCTCCGCAGATCAGGCCCCATCCTCTTTGCTAACTATTCCCTCGATGAGAAGCACCCGGTGTCCTCCATTGCAGCAGAGCTTCCACCCGACCACCTGCTCTTTATAACCGGAAACAAGGTACATCGTCTTCTTTCCTCTTACACATTTTGTTTATTTAATATAGTGTTTAGCAAACGGTCACACTTTCGCTCTCGACCAAAACTCCTACTCTAGCTCTTGTACTGACTGAATTTTGACATTACACCTTTAGACCGCTACTTTAAAGCCAGCAGCTAGACTCACATCAGTATATACACTTTGCATATGTCTCTGGGAATGTTTTGTTTCACAAACATTAAACAATACAGTGGAGTGTCCTTACCCTGTTGGGTTGTAGGTTTTGCTCACCTTAACGATATCTCCAACATTAACAGGTGACTAAGGTCTCCAAAAGAGGACCAGGTTGCCACCATTTCCTGTCTTGCAACAGGTGCTTGACAGCACCTGCGTTCATGAGCTGTGGCTGGTGTGAGGGAACCTGTACCTGGAGGGAGGAGTGCTCCACCCAGTGGAGGGATAAATCCTGTGCGCCCGTTATCAATGAGGTAACTGAGAAAAATTCAGAAAAAGAGATGCAGATTCTTTTTTTCATTCTTTTTTTAATGTTTTCTTTATTTTTATTAACAGCAGAGAGAGTCATGTAAAGCAAGTACCTACAGCATTAAACAGTTAGTTTGGGTAAAATGTATTCTGACTGTTCAGATGGCATGTCAAAAACCAGTGTTAGTCAGCATACTGTATTGTGCTAATCAATTAAATCAATTGTCTTTTTCTAGGCAAGTTTCTTGGGTGTATTGGTAATTGTCAGAAAACAAATAGGCAAGAGTTGTTAACATTTAACGCAGAGAGGGGAACATTTTATTAGTTGTGTACACAATTAAACCTATAATATACTGTAGAACTATGGATATCAGGGTAAATGAATATTACTGTACACTTTACATAATGTAAAAACGGATAGACCAAAAACAGTATTCAACACATATGACTTGGATGGTATTCCTTCTGCTCCTGTAGTTCTTCCCGAAGACAGCACCCCCTGATGGAGGGACAGAGCTGACACTCTGTGGGATGGAATTCCAGTCCCCACTACGACCCTACACCAAGGCCAGCACTCAACTGGTGAAGGTGGGGGAGAGAGACTGCAAAGTGCAGATTGAGAAGAGTAGCGGAACCTAGTGAGTAACTACACCCAGTACAGGCCTTCTTCCTTTCCTTTCCTTTCCTTTCTTGTCTTGTATTTTAGACATCTAGCTACAATTGGAGGTTATTAAGTATGTTTAACCCTGCTTGCAATCATTCTGAATGATTCAGTGTTCTGTGGCTGCATTGTTAACATGTTTATGCTTTTGGTCATTTTGATGGCAGGTCTATTTTGTTTTTCTTTGTTTACTGTATGTATGGGAGGAGTTTAATAACGCTGGTGCTTGTGAATTGTATTGTTCATGAAATATATTTGAAATACAGTATGTATGCATGTGATTTTGATTGCATTGTCGGCTTATCCTCTAATTCTTTCCCTAGTCTGGTCTGCAGAATAGAGACTACAGGAGCCGATGAGCTCTCAAAGCCTCTCACCATCGTGGTGAACATTAACGAAGGCGGAGTCGGCGGGTCGTATTACATCGAAGGCAAAGCAAAAATCAGCGGATTCACATTTGTGGTAACTAACTTTGGATTTATCCTTTTTTTTGTGTTACGGTTAACAGAAGTCTAGAGCACGGGTATTAATGTAGTTGGTGAAAATGTAATAAGATCATCTTAGTCACTGAGATAAGGCCCCACTGGAGGTTTCATATTGTTTCTCTCAATATGTTTCTGACTGGGATTTTCTCCTCTTATCAGAAACCCAATGTCACTGGGATCCTGCCTGACTTTGGTCCCAAAGCAGGGGGGACCTTGATCACCTTGACAGGGACCCACCTGGATGCAGGCAATAGAAGGGCAGTGACCATGAATGGGAAGGAGTGCCGCATCATGAGGTATAAGAAGTGACTCAGCAAGACAGCTTAGTAATTACATTGTTTTGTTTAGCATTATGGTCATTACTGGCTTGATGGTGTCTAATATTTGCAAGTGACACTTTCTGTGGGCCAGTAATGTGCACCTCATGTTGTTAAAATATACTGTGTCTGGCTTGGAAATGTTAATCTAAAGCTTTATTATTATTATTATTATTATTATTATTATTATTATTATTATTATTATTATTATTATTATTATTATTATTTTTATTATTATATTAAATATAGAGGTGAAAGGTCATGAGTTTAAATGCCTGTGTGGCTGTTGTCCCACTTAGACACTGTAAGAGATTGGTTTGGCAAAGTATGAGTACAGAACGTTTTCTTACGACTATCAACAAAAAGTGTGCGAATAAATTCCAGAAGGACTTCAAATGACATGTATTGTTTTAATCAGAACATGATGTAAAGAGGGGATTGTTGTGGTCTGCGTCTTTCAATCTAACCCCCAGGAGTACCAGCACGTCTTCGATAGTCTGCGTAACGCCGGCCATGGAAATTGTTCTGGAGGTTGTTCCGGAGGTGAAGATAGATGCAGCCCAGGTGTCGACATCCCAGTCGTTCAAATACAAAGAGAACCCCACTATAACGATGGTCCTCCCGAAATGTGGCTTTGAGAGGTGAGTCTGACATCCCAGCACAGAACACAAAGGAAGGATTGCTTTCAAACACTGGTGTGTTTAAAAGTAATGAACAATTTAGGCTTATTTATCAAAGCATAATTCTCACTTAACTGTTATAATATATACCTGTAGCATGTTGTCTTGAAGATCATATATAAATGTTTTATAACTGTCAAGTTTTCTATTTTTTTCCTCTAATACAGTGGATCAAATATCACAATTTTTGGCAGAAATCTAGATTCTGTCTACGAGACGATCATCTTGTTTGAGCCCCACGAGAAGGATTTTAAGGCTGTATATACGGTAGGTGTATTGTGTGAAACAGGATTACTGTAATGAATGGTTCCAGGAGGGATCATCTCATGCCGTACTGGAGAAGTAAAACTAAATACCATTAAATTAAGATGACATGAGTAATAGTATGTAATAGTAATACATACTAATTCCCAACGTTATTACCTTGTACTATTTGCTTAGTGTTTTAAATGTATAATGTTAACATTGTCTGTTTTTAAATTTAAAATAGATAATGCTACCATTCTAGAATGCAGTCACGTCTTGTTTACAATACTCCATTCTCTCATTCACTTCCAACATCAGTGGTTCCCATCTGTGACCCTGGAGGTTTGTTGCAGTCCAGGACTTTGTTCCAATCAAATCCTAAATGAGTTCATTGACCCTTTGTCTGTGTAATTAGCCAATTTAGGACCTGGTTGGAAAAAATATCAGGACTGGATCTACACCAAAAGTTCTCATTTCTAACTGTAATTCTAACATAAACAATAACAGCTGACTCATGTCCTCATTACATAAAAGTAACTTCAGCTCTGACATTCCGAAAACTCCCTTTTTAATATTCACTTTTAATGGGAACCACATGTTTTCCTATATACAGTAGAACCTGTCATATCCAATTATTATTTATTTCTTAGTAGGACGCCCTTATCCAGGGCGACTTACAATTGTTACAAGATATCATATTATTTTTACATACAATTACATTATTTTTACATAGAATTACCCATTTATACAGTTGGGTTTTTACTGGAGCAATCTAGGTAAAGTACATTGCTCAAGGATACAGCAGCAGTGTCTCCCACCTGGGATTGCACCCACGACCCTACGGTCAAGAGTCCAGAGCCCTAACCACTACTCCACACTGCTGCCAATTCTGTAAAATACAATACCCTCTATTAACCGATGGACCTCTAGCATGTGTCATTTACGCATGCTGCTACCAACTGAACGGTACTGATGGAAAATAGTCAATGCTTATTTTACTATGGGTCTAAAACAGTGGATTCAGTTGCAGTTCAAAAAAATAAACAAGTGTTTGGGAATTCAGTTTCACTTTTTGCATGCTATCACTTCACGTAACTGCCTAGTTTAACCATGTTAAATAATTACTGTACTGTTAAAAAAAAGATGAAACAAGATTTTCACGTTGACTTCCAAACCCAGTTTGTGTGCATGCATTCTTGTTGCATTCAAGGTGCAAAAAAAATTTTGATTACTTTGGCATAGAATGCTGTTTTGTAAATTGCCAAATACTGTATTAAAGTGCTTTGTTTTGCTGTCATTTTCACAGATTTTCTTTGTACGTTCAGAACCGTAATTTGGTGTTTTAGATGCACTGATATACTACACCTGACATTGTTAATTTATAATGCCCCAAAGTTAATAAAGCATCTACAATGTCTTATAACAACCATCTGATCAACCCCTGTAACCAATTAAATCAGATATTGCAGGTTCTAATGTAAGTTATAATAAAATACAATAGCCTGTAATGCTTTTAATGGAAGCAATTTAAGCTACAGTATCATGTTTTGTTCTGCACATTATCACAGCATACAGAAAGAATAGACTAACCTGCTTGTTACTCTGTTGACCCGTCGCTCAGGTGTGTGGTCCAGCGCTGAGTTCAGAGAAGATGGTGTGCTCGACCCCCCCATTAACGATCATGGAAGATCCGGAGCCGGGGGATCTCACATTTACTATGGACTGGACTCAGGGACTGCAAAAGTTTCCTTTCTTTTACTCCCCCGACGCAGAGGTCATCCCCTTCGAACAGGAGGACAACGTGCTGCGTTTGCAACCCGGCCAGGATGAAGTGGATTTACACGTACGTACACTGTGGGGTATTTTGGGGCATTTTGTCAATGTAGTAAATGTATGATGTGGTGCTCTATTTGCTTCATCTCAGCCAGAGATGTACAGCTTTGGCCAAAAGTTTTTATTGGACAATAGAAATCAGATATAATGTAAAAAAAACTACATGAACATAATTGAGATATTTTATTTAACATCATGTAATCAAATAAAATACACAATGATATCGCAACAGAGTCTACCGGAAACCATAATAGTAGTACAGTATGTTCAATTTCAAAATGTCACATTTTTAATTTGTCAGTTTTTCCTTAAGTGTATGGAAAACTACAAAGCGGTATGAATTCAATATCTTAACGTAACATTATTCAGCAGGTTTCATGTGACTTTATGAAGCATAGTGAGTTAATACAATAAGGTGATGCAAAATTCTTGGCCATAGCTGTACATTACAAACAAATCAATACAAATAAATAAATACATGTATAAATAACAGCATGAACATTTTTATTTTGCAGCACAAGAAGCTGAATTTAGTAACTGACTGCATGAAAGTTAACATGACTATTGGAGGAGTGGATTGCAATGCTAAAGTGCTGGAAAATGAAGTTACCTGCAGAATTCCTAAAAACCTGACTGTCCCCAGTGACGGGTTACCAGTGAAGGTGAGTTTATTAGTAGTAGTCGTAGTAGTGGTATTATAAGTAGTAACATGACTTATTGAGTACATGTATAGCTACACTTTAAAAAGAAGTGTTTTGCCATACCTTGATTAATCTTATTTAGTATAGATCATAAACTGTCCATCCCTCAGATCTGCATCAATGGCGAGAACGGCCTATGTGTTGACCTGGGTCGTGTGGTCATTGTCAGCCAGGGCCAACCTGTGATAGGCATCGTGCTGGGGGCATTCATGGCAATGCTGGTGGTGGCTGCGTTCGCCTTCCTGGTGATACACTTTAGGAAAAAAAAGAGAGGTACCAGCAAGCTTCTTATTCTTCTATCATTAACTTAAGAGAACAACAGAAGCAATTCGGTAAGGCCGATCGGGTGCATTTGATCCAAAAATGAAGGGCTGATTCATTAACCTGTTCTATGCTGACATTTAACCCTCAGAGTACTACGTCACGGCGAGTGCTCTACGCCACAGGACTACAGCTGTCACACGCAAATAACAGCGCTTGGGATAGCATAGCAAATTACTTAATTTTACACCCAAAAATATATATATATATATATATTATATGAAACCTATAACCTATATATCACAAGAAATGTAAGACATTGAAGTTTTTTGTTCTTTCTGTTATTGATATATTTTTGGACTGAATATAGAAATATGTATTGGCAAAGACACCTTTGTTATACAAACGGTATTTTTATCATCAAAACATCAGTTATTTTCAAAACCAACCATGCACATAAACACTTTCAAAATACGACATATAAATCCCCAGAATGTTTTTTTTTTAAATGTAAAAAACCACAGATGTTTACAAACAATGAATCAAAAGATATATTCAATTTTGCAAGCAACGCATCTATCTGTACAAACAGATCGGAACCGCACAGCACAGTATCGTACTTGCCCTCGAAAGCCTTTTCTTTTATATAAAGATTGTACAACATGTATACCAACACAAATAAGTGTTAATTAAATATAAAAGCATATGCAAAACTACTACTTATTATTATTATTATTATTATTATTATTATTATTATTATTATTATTATTATTAATACACGTAACTTACTTTGAGTTGTGGAGACATCTGAATTGGCACGGAAGCTTATTCTCTGTAAAGTCCTTTTGCAATCAGTGTTTTTTTTCAGTGGTTTGTAAATCCAATTTGGTGAAGTCACTAACCTATGTATACTTCTTTATATTCGATGTTATTTTCTGTTCTGGCAATTCTGTTACTTGGGTCCAAATCGGGACTCTGAAGTTTTTGTTCAGCAACCGAATTAAAGGCACGTCTTTGTCTGTACTGTCATCACCTCCCGCCACATACTCCTCCTTCTTCATCCCCCTCCTCTTTTAAATCGCTGTCATCACTATCCACATAGCTATACAGTCCCAACCAATTATACGTTTTATCAGCCTCAGAAGCCGTAAAACCCTCAACATAATCTCTGTCCGAATCGCTTAAAAACTCACTCTCTAATCCGCCATTTCTCAACTCTCAGCTAGCCTAGGAGACAGGGTTTTCTTTTTAACCAATAAAAAAAAGGTGTTCGCTTCACAACCATTTTAATTGGCTAATATTAACACCAAAGTCCTCTGCTGTTGCTCGGCACAGTTTGTTGCTAGGTAAAATTGACCAATAAAAAAATAACAGAGAGCAAATGGGAGGGCAGATCTATGTTCGATAATCGGCCCTTTAATCCTCACGAAGCACACCTCCGTGGGCCGATCATCGCCCCTGTAGTACTCTGAGGGTTAAATACATTTTCCAAATGTGTGGTCCATAAATAAGAACTCAAGATACAAGTGCTTCATTATCCCAACAAATGATTACTATACTATTACTCGAGAATGACAACATCAATGGACCATTCTGATAGATCGAAAAGTAGCAGTTGGAACCAAAGACAATGACAGACATGAATGACGATGGATGAGATACCATGTAACAACCATTTGCAGTGCAAGGTAATGAACGTTTATGTTTTTGGACATTTTCAGCTGAAAAAGCAAAGAAACACTTGTCTCGCGTCAGCATTTCAAATATAAACAGAACGGTGGATCCTACAAATCTGTCACCAGTTGGCGATTATAGGCGAGGTGAGTTTTTACAATTGATTTCCTTAAAGCTCTGCACTCTACTCGGATAGAACATAGCTATAAAACAAGTCATTCTCATGTGTTAGCAGGAGTTAATTCAAAATTAAATTCATTAATGTCTGCCAGTCTGCATTCTGTAGTTTAGCCAACTTGAGAATTCTGTTACTGATTCCACAACAGCACTAGGGCTGTGGGTCCAAACTCTTTTGAGATAACCTAGTCCAGGAATTTTCTGTTTCAACCAAGACATACTGTTTGTAATGCCTTCTAGGGAACATAAAACAGCACTCACAGCGTGTAACACTATGGGGCTGATGTAAGGATGCGTGCAAAGTGATTTGTGGCTGCAAAACACCCATATTGCGGCCAAACTCTGCGTTTTGCACGCACAAACTTTGTTTAGCGGCCGTAACGTGGGACTTTAGCGGCCACTATAAATGTGGCATAGATAAAGAATGGTTTTCACCTGGCATTCTGCACCCGTTATCACATTAGTACTTTGCCATCATTAATCCATTGAAATGTATTCAAATGAAGAAGAGAGCATGGAATTGGGCGGGGTTTGTAATACTAAGCTGGTGCAAACATTATAATGAGATGTAAGGATTTTGCAGTGTACTTGGGCAATGCTGACCCTTCAAAAGCTTTGCACCTGCTTTTACAAGGTGCAAACCATTGTAGCAGTGAGTAATTAAGAGCTGTATAAAACCACACACCTTCAGAGACCTGCCATTGGCCTCAGGATGGCTGCTATCTGTGCGGTAACACTTGGCTCTTATTGACCTTATTATCCTTCATACAGCGCCTACTGCTCTCAGTACTCCTAACTCACCTCACCTCTGGGCTGTAAGTGCGTCCGCTAAATAGCCCGATGCACAGGCGGCGCTCATTTCAACCCTCATTGTCATGATTGCGGCTCATTATTTGTGCATGTTGAGTCATTTGCATTGCTCTTAAGTTTACAAAGGCCGCAGTGCAAAATAATTGCCTGGTCGCTAGGCAATTTGGATTTTGCAGCCGCAATTGTTTGCACTGCGCCTATCCTTACACCAGGCCCTTTATGTGGTGATCATTTCTGCGTATGTTCTTGTGAAACACTTTAATGTACAAACAATGTGTTTAAATACTGTTGTAAGAAAATCCGGTTCCTGGATGGCCTTATAAATGTTAAATGATACATATGCGTTCATTGTATATGAATAATTACTGCCAATTAAAATGAAACTTTTTGTCGTTCTCGAGGATCAGGGTTAGGCAACTGGAGTTATGAGTTGAATTTCTATTGAAAGTGCTATTTTTTGGCACTGAATATGTTCCACTGTAACACCTAGCTATGACCTCGCTTTGCCTCCCTTCAGACGCACCATCAACTCCCAACACTGGCTCGTCTGGGATAATGTTACGGAGCCCACTGTACACTGGCAGCTATGACGGGTCACTCGTCCCCCTCCTGGCTCCTGACAAGATCTCCATCACCAGCTTCCGACCAGAGCTGCTGGAGGAGGTGAAGGATGTGCTGATTCCAGCTGAGAAGCTAAAGGTGCATCAAGACCGGGTCATTGGCAAAGGTGGGCAGCAACAAAAATAAAAACCTGCTTTAGTAGATGACTGACAGCTTCCTCATAGGTGTAGGGCTGGATTTAATCAAAATAATATAAATGAACAAAAGGCAAGCTGATAAATATGAATCACTGTGCTTATTCTTACATATTTTACTACTATGAGACAATTCCAATAAGGAGAGTCTGCTATTTGTACAGTAATATGTATCCATGCACAGTTTGCAGCGCTACGCCATAGGCTAGCAGTTTAGATATAGAAACAAAGTGTAGTAAAGTATGGGGAAAATAATAGTGAAAGCATAATTAAGGATAATCGTGCATGTTATCAACATTGTCAAATGTCTAACAGGTGTACCCAAATAGAAAACAAAATACTAGTGCTGTAAAATATCTGAGTATTATAAAGGAAATAGCAATGCTGCAGTATGAAGAAGGGTAATTAAGAGCTGGCTACAATAATCTTTCTCACGTCATTTCAGGTCACTTTGGGATAGTTTACCATGGCTATTATATGGACCCCACTTACAGAGAAATCCATTGTGCTGTCAAGTCACTGAACAGTGAGTGTTCCTGTTTTTTCGGTCCCTGTGTTATTTAGGGCTAGAGGGAAAGAAACAAACAATTCCTTCGTGATGTGTGATCATGTTCTGCAGCCAAAGGGGTGTGAGTTCAGACTGGCAGCAGACAGATCTAAGCTTGCAGTGGAGGCTGTGTGGTCCAGTGGTTAAAGAAACGGGCTTGTAAACAGAAGGTCCCCGGTTCAAATCCCACCTCAGCCACTGACTCATTGTGTGACCCTGAGCAAGTCACTTAACCTCCTTGTGCTCCGTCTTTCGGGTGAGATGTAATTGTAAGTGACTCTCCAGCTGATGCATAGTTCACACACCCTAGTCTCTGTAAGTCGCCTTGGATAAAGGCGTCTGCTAAATAAACAAATAATAATAATAATTGCAGTGGGGAGGTCAGGAGTTAATTAAACCAGGGGGGATACAGGGTTGACATTGTTACAGCTGGAGAGGAAAACCGACATTTTCTTCAGTTTGAAAAACCTTTGAAGGTACAATACAGTAGAACAGCCCTCACCTCAAAGGTGGTCAGTACCTTTTATGCAGCTTAAACGTGGCAGTAGCCTTAACTGGACCTCTCACAGCTGCCATATTTATATGTGACATTTCCAGGTGGTAAACTTATTTGAAACATTGCTTTCTAATTCAGTGCAATAACTCTATTGGCTTCAACTCTGGCACACGGCTGTGTTCTATGATTCCATCTGCCACCTTTTATTTTTATTGTCCAATAAAAACAGAACCATTTTGTTTTACCACAGGTCAGAAACCATTACCAATACATACCTCTTAAATACTTCTTACACTTTACAACTACCACAGATTTTTCAACTTATCAGTTTATGTTTTTAAACCATTCAATCAAGTATAACAGTACAAGACAATGTGATAGTAAATGTGTAATAAATTGAGAAAAAAGAATAGGCTTTACAAGGTGAAGTAAAAGTATTAGAAATGAAAAGCTCCAATACGCTGTGAGTTGAAATGAGGTAACTGTGAGCCCTGTGTTGATGTTGCAGGGATCACAGATGTGGAGGAGGTGGAACAGTTCCTAAAGGAGGGGATCTTGATGAAGGGCTTCCACCACAGCAATGTGCTGTCCCTGCTGGGGATCATGCTGCCCAATGAGGGGCTCCCCCTGGTGGTGCTGCCCTACATGAAGCACGGAGACCTGCGCCACTTCATTCGCTGTGAGCAGAGGGTAAGACACACGGATACCACTTAGAGGTGGAGGACCAGTAAACATTAACAAAAAATATACACAACATAATTCAAATGTTCTCTTGAACCAGTCCTAGCTCTCCCTTATATTTAACTGGACTTCAACATCCCTCTTTCTCTCTCTCTCTCTCCGCAGAACCCCACAGTGAAGGACCTGATTGGCTTTGGGCTTCAGGTTGCCCAGGGAATGTTGTATCTGGTACAGAAGAAGTTTGTGCACAGGGACCTGGCTGCAAGAAACTGCATGTGAGTAGTCAGTCACGAATATTGTTGTGTTATTTCTGTTGTTTTGGTATTGAAAATTATATAACTTTCAAGGGAAATTCTCCCCAGTGATACCATTGCACACCCTGATGGTTTATTTCATTGACAGGCTGGACGAGTCCTATTCTGTGAAGGTAGCTGATTTTGGCATGGCAAGGGACGTGTTCGATAAGGAGTATTACAGCATCCAGGATCACAGGAAAGCCAAACTGCCAGTGAAATGGATGGCGATTGAGAGTCTGCAGACACAAAAATTCACCTCCAAGTCAGATGTGGTAAGTTCACTGCTCAAGCTTGCAACCATTCTTTATGAATTGTACAAATTCATTACTTATGTTTATCCTTATCAGTTTCATGCCAGTTTAATAAATCACCCAGGGTACATGAATAAAGGGTTAATTTGCATGTGTTTGTATTTTTTTGTTATATATCAGGAATTCAAGGTGCTGTTTTATTTTTTATTTTTTTATTTTTTTCCAGATAGTACAATTTTGAGTTCAGGTAATGCTTAAAAAGACTGCAATAATTGTTCAAAACACTGTTGGTAGGATATAATAATAAATATCAAAGCAATTATGATTATGTTAAAGGAAGATTTTGTGAGATATCAGACATAGACAGCTACAATTCATCATTGATTGTACAGCGGTGAATGGTACCACAGTCACAATGGAACAGTATCAGTGTTGATTGTTGTAAGTGCTTCTATGGTATTGTATCAAGGGGAAAAAAGCTCTTCTTCTTTTCAAAAGGCACACAGTGGTCAAAAGCAATAAATCACTGATGAAAACACTTGCACGAAAGGAAGGGAATAACTACTAAATATAAATGAGTACACAGGTTGTAAGTCAGTAAAAAGCACATCAGACAAATACTGCTTGTTAAACGTACATTTTAAAAATAGACAGCAAGACAACATTGTTAGCAGTTACAAGCTTTTGTGTATACCAAGTACTAGAATAACAATTGTTAAGCCTTCATGTCCTTATCAGTTGTGAGAAAAAACACAGATAAACCACAGCTCATATTCATTGAGATTCAATAGAAAACAGAAGTGTAGTTCACATGTACTTTTCAATTTCTGCCACTTTATTTTTAGATTGTGCAGTAGAAAACTGTGTTGTAAGACACGACATTTTATTTACCTGGGTGATATTTCAATTACTCTTTCTGAAATTAAACCTATTTTCACATTTTCATATATTCTTAAATGGCCCTTAAGTTCAAGTCCTTAAAATGTGTTACCTAAAGGCTACGTTAAATAAGACAAAGTGGAGAGCTGCTCCATTAACGTTGTGATGCAATGACTGAAGCCTGCGCTTCCACCCTAGTGGTCGTTCGGGGTGCTGATGTGGGAGCTGCTGACCCGGGGAGCCAGTCCCTACCCTGAGGTGGACCCCTATGACATCACCCACTATCTTCTGGAGGGCAGGAGGTTGCCTCAGCCACAGTACTGCCCCGACCCACTGTGAGTACACTTCATTACCACTGATACATGTTACAGCGTTTTGCTGTGCTATCTAATTTTATATCATTTGCTTTGTTATTTCTAGAAATGTTGGGGATTTTAATAGAAACAGTTACTATATCATTGTGATTGTCTATATGTTTAAAATGCAGTTTAGTTTACATGTCAGCCTTAAAATAATATATTATCATAAGTGAGTAATTGCAGCTGTTGTGATGTTACAGTTTCTTAAGTTAGAAAGTTGATCAAATTTGTATAGTTGTAAAAGTTAAAACACTTGTTTATTCCCCCCAGCTGGGGATGCATTTTTCAGACTATTTTACTTATATCCAGAGAACCACTTGTGCAATTTTGAAGAAACATGATTAGGCACACAGTTTATATGTGGTAGGAATAAAATCCATGTAAAATAATAACTGCATAATTTCAAGAAAATGATGGCATCCCTGGATGATGTTATGTTAATTTAACCACAAGAGTGAAGCTCAAGTCTGTCTCTCTGAGGTGCAGTTATTTCCTTGTCATCACTGTTGCTTTTCTTCTCTGTCTTCAGGTTCACCATCATGCTGCAGTGCTGGAACCCAGAGCCAGAGCAGCGCCCCTCCTTCTCAGAGCTGGTCTACAAGGTCAAGGAGATCCTGTCAGGCTTAGCAGGCGAGCACTACATCAGCCTCAAAGTGACCTATGTCAACCTGGACCAGCCCAGGCCCTACCCTGCTGAGGCCGAGTCTGCGGATGAGATGGATTCCACTTACTGAGAACCAGTCCAGTCCCTCCCTGCCCTGGCAAGCCAGGCTCTGATGCTGTGAGATTCAAAAACCAGCAACTGGAATACAGACTTTCATTAACTGTCAACATGATCCAAATATAAAAAGGAGACAAAACCAGGAAATTAATTTCTGACTTTTGATGGTAGCAGGATCTGGATCCAAATCTAAAAAAGATCTGAAACCAGGAACTGGATTATACACTGCACTGATGTTACCGTCAATATGTGGGATAAAGTAGGATAGTAAGAATGTGCTCCAAATGGGAACTGGGAAAAAGAGTGTATCTGTGGAACTGGATCCCATTCAATGTGACAGTGGCATCTTAAGAGACCAAAATCCTTTGTTGGGACTGTGGAGTGTCCATGAAATGAATAGTGTTTTAAAGCTATGCACAAACCTGACCATCCTGATTGTGTAGTGGGAAGGCATTTTTATGTTGTTTTCTCAGTGGAGCAAGGGTGTGAGGTGAGGTTGTGGGAAAACCTCATCTAGCTGTATACTGTATGTATAAAAAAAAGACAATGCTCGGAGACCTAAAACTGGTACATGCTCTGGGCCGGAATCAAAGCCATGCAATGTAAATAAGTAAAAATTAATGTCCTCAGAGATACGGTATACTGTATATTGACTGTAAATTTTAAATCAAACATTTTATGAAAGTGTCATTTTTTATTTAAAAAAATGTATAATTTTAAGTTGTGATATGATTTTTATTTTTTTTTAGATAAATTTAAACCACTGGAATTTATTTGCTTTCATTTTTTGGGAGGGCGGGTCACAGTACTGAATGCTGTAACCCGACTTTACTGAGTCACCATGTTCATTCTGCATGACTGGTAATCAACATTGAGGTGAATAGGTAAATCTCATCTACATTATAAAAGCTGTTAATCTGCTCCAAATCTCAATTTTTACATACTGTAACTGCCTTGTAAGAAAACATTCAACAGTAACAGGTCCTTGTCTTGGATCAATGTGAAACAGTTTTGCAAAACAAACTCCACAGTACACACTGAAGTTTGACAGCACATGGGAGCACACTAGGTCTTTTTTTTAAACAGGAATACATTGGATAAAGATGCTAAACAAAGAGTCCGAAAACATACTACAAAGTGAGGCTGCAACAGAGTGAGCAGATTAACCCAAGTCTAAAAAGAATATTATTATTATTATTATTATTATTATTATTATTATTATTATTATTATTATTATTATTATTATTATAATACATATATATATATTCAGAAGAATGTATATTAATTATGCCAGCCGATGGCTCCTATACCATGTTAAATACATTTACTGGAACAAAAAGCTGAACATAGATTTAAACACCTCAGGGCTGTAATAGGGTGTGTTAGAATTCAGCTGACAAGGTCATTTTTGAAAGCCTATGCAGAAGTCTATGGGCCATGTTTTTTCTCGTTTCCTGTTGTATTATTCCTTGACACCAGTGCTGTATTTGGGAGAGGTGGGATGAGAGTAGCTGTAGGCAGCCCCGTAGCCACTCCTCTTGGTTCCCTGATCAGCAGTTTGGTTTGGGCTCAGACAGTGAAGGACATACGGTATCCCACGGTCCTGGTTATTTTCCACTCTCATCTGATATACAGACTTGAGAGTCATTGTTCTTTAATGCTTGGAAACCATATTGTTAAGGCTACAGTGTTATCATCATTGCCAAGTGAGGATGAGAGGAAGGAGTATTTTCCATATTGTACTACACTATTACAAAAATAATTGACAAAAAATACAGACTATTATTATGTGCTATTTCAAGAGAAACAACAGCAGATGTAAGCCACCAGAGTTCACTACACCCCTGTCATTACAATGTATAGAATCCCAGCTTCCTGTGCTCTTAGGTAGCAGGGGTTGAGGAACCTTCATTTCAGTTATAAAAAGCTGTTACTCCTGTCTAAAATACATATTGGAATCCAAAATAGCCACTGAATCCCAACTGTAATTGACCATTCTCTCATTAAAACAGCTTGCAGTTGCATGTCTTGCCAGTGCTGTGCTAACCCCTGCATTATTAAGTATTCTAGTCCTGCATTTCCTGGTAATTACAAGCAGGCACTCCGGTAACTTCTTTGCATCCAGAATTTAATGAAGTTTAGCTTTGGCTTTGCTTTCAGATCTCAGGAACCCTGCTTAAGAGCCATTTGACATCATTGCCCACTTAGAGGATTGCAGGAGCTGGGATTTTAATTAGCAGATTCTTAGCCGTTCACTCAACTGCACTAAATTCTGACTCGGGGGACACTTAAAAAAGGGGCTCTTGCAGCCTTCATCTACAGTGGTTGTTTTTGCATGTAGTTCCACTGAATTCTCACAAGTGGAACAGTAACTTCCAGCAATGCCTCCCAGGGCTGTGTTCATACTGCTCACAAATCACTCCCCATTCGTATTTCAATGAAACTCTCCTTGGTAGTAAGGAGTCGATGACACCTTGTATGTCTATAGGCCACAACAGCGCTGGAGAGTGATCAATCATTATTTGCCCCACGGTTTACTGTTACAACCTGCCATTTGTTACTCTACAGCACTTTGCATGTCCATTAACTAGTAAAGTTTTTATTATACATGAATCTTTAGGCTAATCCCTCAACTGACATTATCTCTGACTGGGAGATGTGAACTTTGAGTTTCATGAGCAGCAATTATTAGAGTAAGGCTATACTTCAGCTGAATCACCACAAGGTGGCCCTCACCAAGCACCAAGCTTTTTACTCCACTGTGCTAAAAGAAAATGACACCAGCACTGTTACAAAACTAGACAGAAAGAAATTAGAAAGGTTAATTTAGGTACTCCACAAGAAGTGCTTTCTTACCTGTACTAGTTTTGTAACATTACTGATAGGTTTTCTTTTCACAGCAAAATGTGTGAATAATTGCACCCTGGAGGATACAACTTTGTTAAAACAGGGACCATTTAGTCACTTTTTGTGTCAGAGATGTAAGTCATTGGAGATGCATTCATTTTTTACAGCCCAAGAAATAGCGAATAGTGAATTACATTTCATCATCCTGGCACAGCAAAGTCATGTTTGCAAAGACACAGGAGAAAAAAATGGGGGGAACAAAACCACATGATTCTGAGATGAAGGTATGTTTTTTTGTTTTGTTTTGTTTTTTTAGAAAGAGAATGAAAGCAAAATGCTTTGAGAAAAAAGACTTATATTGGGTTTTTAAAAAGAGACTCTGCCGAATGACCTGGAGCGCAAGATGGATTTTTATTTAATTTTTTTTTTATTAAAAAAAATTGTGTAAAAACAACATTTATTTACAGACTTCTCAAACATACAGTATTGTACTTGCTCAATACCACCTCCTGCTTTGAAAGGCAGGACAAGACCAGCTGTGTTCACTGGAGTGGTGTCGCCAAGAGTGGGCCTGGGTGGGCCATTTCTTTGGTGTTCCGTATCTCTAAGAAGTGTATTAAGCATTTAGTCCACGTGAGGGTCCTGTGCTTTCTTCTTGCTCTCCGAGTATTCTGGAGAACAAGCTCATGCACACAAATATTAATTTACATTAGCAATAAAAGAATACTGTATACTGGTAACAGCAACAGTTATACATTACCCTTTCCACTGTATTCACACCCCTGAGACCCAGCAAAACGTGTGTGTTTGTAGACACTTCTGAGGTGTGAGAAAAGGAGAAATAAGTTATATATATACTGTATATACACACTGTATATCTATTTTAAAATAACAAATTCATTGTTGTGTCTGATGCCCTTGGCAAATTGAAAACTATTATGTAATTAGAAAGCTCTGACTGTCTGCAACAGAATACATTATGAATTACAGGATACTATTCTAATTAGAAACATGAAACAAAGGTCCTGTTTAGTGGACAAAGTCAATGCACTATGTCTCAGGAGGCTAATATAGGTATAATATGTGTATAATAAAAGAATATATAAAAGATTAAAATGGTTCATTGCTGCCGATGCAGAGAATTACATTACATACATACAGACAGCAATTAATAATTAATACACAGAAGCAAGATTTTAAGAGGCTTGGGGCCTGTAGATGACTTAATTTCATCAGGCTATACATTCCAACTGGAGAAAGCGCCCTGACTCCAGAGTCCACTTACTGAATGTGGTTTACTGCGAGGGGAATCTAAATGGATTATTGCATGATGTCAGAGGGTTCTGAAAGAACAAATGCTGGGGGGCAGTGCCATACAGTACAAACATCTACAAATCACGGTTAACCAACAGTACAGATTCACTGAGTAATCCTATTTGTGTTGAAAAGGGTTTTATAGAAAAAACAAAATGCGTGTTGATAGCGACAATGGCACAGGACCTTGGCTTGCTGTCAGTAGACCTGCTCTTTTTTAATGGACGTGTGGGTGTTGCTATTGTTGTGTAACCCCTTGCTGCATGTTGCGAGCCATCTAAGTGGTTGAACACACAATTCTGTGCCTCCATTTCACTGCAGTCTTTTTGTATAGTACAGTAATCTCCCTAATACTGTTGTTCTAAAACCTCAGACAGTGTGAAGGATTTTTTGGACTGGGTGGCATTGTGCTTGAAATAGTAAATCCGACCATGTCCATTCAAAGTCAGTAGTTTCCTGGTTGTTTAGATTCAATAGCTTCTAAATATCTTCTGTTTTTGTAGTCATTTTCTGAAAGATTTTCTAGTTTTACAGATGAAGAAATGGCTACAGATTCACACTGAATTCAAGCGGACCACAAAAGGAATAACATCTTTCATATGAATTGGCAGCGATATTTGTAACCAAATTGGTTAATAGATATTTGGTTGATCAGTACATTCATTACACGTTCATGTATATTCATTTGCATGTATGAGAACCATAGGGCAGCATGCATTTTGAATGTCAGAAGAATCCTTTTTGTTTTGTTTAAATACAAAAGTACAAGTCATCTTGATTAAATGCTTCATTATAATACCAGGTAAAACTTGAATACAAGTTTCCATTTTTAATGGTGACTGGGTGGGCCAGGAAGGCTCGCAAGCTGAAGCAATTCATAAAACAAGAAAAAAAAAAAAACCTAATACTGTATATGCAAACAAAATATCGAACGATCAACAACCCACAACACCACTGGAAAGGAGAGAAAGAGAACAAAACCCAAAGCGCTTCCATTTTAAGAGGGCACTATTCTGACACAAATGTCAGATTAAAGAATACAGCTTCAATCAAACCAAAGCTTTGAAAGTGGCTTTGATTGAAAGGCTGGTAGCAGTTTTTATACAGCAAGTGGCACATGCTGTAAATAAAGTAACACTCCAGAATTGAGAGTAGGGTACACTGGTCGTGGTAAACCAGCACAGAATGAAAATGCAGTGTATACTTTCTGCTTTACACTTAGCAAAAGATTCCACATGCGACAACAATACTGCTGTACTTTTAATTAACTTTATAAACCTGTTTTGATAGAATTTTCACCGTTGTCTTTACAAATACATTGATAAAGATTTCTTAGGGTCTGTTTATTGTACAGTACTTAGCAGGATCATTTATTTGTATTTATTTTTTGCAGTGTGGTTGCTTGGAATCCTGAAATCACTATATATACAGTATATGTATAGTTCTGTATTTTTTTGATCAGTTCATTATCAATGTACTCCTTTTATGTACCCAATTTGAAATGCTCAGTTTGATTGCTGCCTAACTGCTTATCAATCAGGAGGGCTGAAGATCAATGGCCGATGGACAGCCCATCCTGTCATTGCTGAGTGTCTGGCCAGCAGTGGTTAATGAAGCTTGATAAAGACAAACTAGCTAATGCAGCATGCTATGTGGGCCTCCAGTCAAGATAGGCCAATACAGCTCAAGCAAGACTCTAATTATGCTGAAATTACTTACCCTGCACTGCAAACAGCAGTGCTTTTACAAGGTGAACCACTGGGGACCCTCAATCACCTCAAATTGAGATTGGAGCAAACACAATTCCTTGAAGGTAATAGTTACTAATTTAATTGTTATCTTTAAATAATCTAGCAAAGTAATTCCAGTAAATGTTGCCTTATATAAATGATCATCCATTCTAAGGGGGTCACCTTTTCCAATAAGAAGAAAAAAGAACCAGGGACACATGTATCAGCATACATTTCTTAACCCTTTGCCTTTTATTGGAGCAGCTTGACCTTGCCATGTAGCTAGAACAATGAAACTCCAACAACATACAAATCCTGCTGTCAGCTCTCCTATTCAGGCTTGTTAAACATGGTCAAAAAACATGCCCTGTGCCGTTGCTTAGAGACATACAAAGAGTATTGTACTCCCAGTAGCCATATTGGCTACCAGTACCATTGAATTAAAAGCTATTTTTAATAAACAAGCATGGATACCTGTTATCTGTATGATAATCTGCAGGACAGAATTTAAAAGAAGTGGCATTTATAGCACATATGACACTGAACATTTGGAATTAACGTCATAACATAATATATTCTGACAAACGGGACTGTCACTCATTTATTAAGTGATTAATGTTAGTTCTTTCCATCTTCTCATGCAAGAGTGAAATACATTTTTTCCATGCAAAATGCATTCAGATTAGTTGTTTACAAAGAAACATCCCTAAATCAACCAATTACAAAGTAAATCTCTAAGGCTACTGGGTAAAGCGTTGTCACCAACATCAAAGTGTTTATGTTCTTGGAGTATTGATGATTTTAAAAAAAGATAATTATAGTGCTAGTCTGTGTCCAGCGCTCTGTCATGTGAAACAACATCCCAAATGGGCTACTGGTGGTCAAAAACAGAGAGTCAAAGACAATAGATACTGCATAATTTAAAATGTGTCCTCGACTGAGGATATCTCATCATGTGCATAATGAATAAGAACCTAATGTACACAGAACAGATATCTGAGTGTTCAAAACTCCAGTGTTGTGGCTCACACCTAGCTCAGCTCTTTGTTCCTCCAATGATTCACCTAAAGCTCATCTGGCTCTAATAGAAATCAAATATGAGGCATAAGTGGAAAACTGTGTTCCTGACTGCAGGGGATCCGTTAAAATAAATGTAAATGTTTTCTGCTTTTTGTGAAAGAAAATAAATAATAAATGAAAACAAACAGAAAGCTAAATTAAAAGTCCACTGTGGATATGATCTGTTGACTTCACTGTGGATGAAACAAACTTTCTTTATCTAATATTTCATTGGTTTCCACATTATATTATCACTGGCCCTCTTCTGTGATGCTGAATGATGTGTGTACACAATGTCATGTATAATCCGCATGTCAAACTGCATAGAAAGTAAGACAAATGAAGTGGGAAGCTATATTATATCTGAACAGATGTGTTATCAGTCTGACAATGCCACTGGCCACAAGAGTAAAAATGACTGAACTTCTTTATTAACTTGTGTGGTTTTTCCAAGTCTCGAAACCCCTGCCCAGAATGCTGTTCAGAAGCTTGGGACTGCGATAACCTTTCATTAAGGAGACTCATCACCTCCTATTTAGATTCAACATGTGCTAATTAATCAATTGAAAGGCAAATCTCCAAATGTGTAACAGAAAATAATCTGCGGAGGAGTACAATTAAGGGATATCATTGACAGCACTGCCAAGTTGACAGAGAAAATGATGTAGATTCGAATGTTAATTACTCACTGCGGGCAGCAGTTTGGCAGCCTCGTACCAGATCACTCTGCAGAGTGAGACCGACTCAGCAGAACAGTGTTATCATTTGTTGTAACACCTATTTGTTCAGATTCCCTGTAGACTAAGACCTTGTTTATGGACCCAGTGAAATAAGATCTGAAATGAGTGATCTGTTCCAGAATTGTTTTTGCACTTAGCTTAGCCTTCAGAGGGGAAAAAACAAACAAACTTAAAAGGTTCATTATTTAAGCAGTGGTACGTGACACAGACGAGGTTACCAGAGATTTTGTTAATTGTTAACTCTATCCAGAATACAATAGTTGACGCAGTTGCTGCTCTATGCAGGAATGCAATTAATGAACTAATTCCATAAATCTGTAGAGGATTGTCAATAAGCTATCCTTAATGTGTTACAGATGGGTCATCATGCTCTATCACGCTGAATGGTCAAAGGCCTCAGTCAGTGGCAAACTATTGGCAGTTTTCCATAATTATATAATTAAAAGCCATTCACTAAGGCTCTTCACCAGTTACCTTCTAACCTGGACCATCTTTACCACCTTATTGGGCGTATTCCGTGATGATGGGGGCTGGTTTTGGATGACTTTTTTTTTTTTTTAAGTACTGTAATGTTGTGTCAGATTGCAAGGTTTTTCCTCTTTTACTGTTACATGAGAGTATTTCTGCCAATATTAGAACCACCTCAAAGGACAGTAAAAGTTATATTCAGGTGGACAGGTATTATTTTTATTTTATTTTGAAGATATGTATGCTATAACAGTGACCTTCAAAGCTGTTCCCATGCGAGACCAGAGTGACGTCATTTGGAATACTGCAGTAGTAGAGGAACTAAAGTCATTACAATCTGCTCTATGCTCTCTGCTTTTGTGGCATGAGATAAACCTGTATTTTAACATTGTTTTGTTTTAGTAGTTAAATGTAGAGTGAAAAAGTGCATGTTTACCTAATCACTAATATTGACTTATTCTAAGTATCAGGTTCTTAAATACTATAAAGCTAAATGTTAGGTTAAAAAGGACTGCTGACAACTTTTTTCCCTGACATGGTGAACACAACAAAAATATAGTGGATCGGATTCAGGTTAAAAGAAACACAATTAGAGTTTGGTGCACATGGAAGGATAGTGTAGTCAAGGCTAGCAGTGGGAATAGCTGAGGCAGGAGACAGGAGATTTCAGTTTCAAAGTGCAAGTTGACACACTTTATTTTAACAACCAAAGAAACAAAATAAACAAGCAAATACTAGCTCTGTATAGCAACACAAAACACAACCTCCTGCTCCAAGTCCCTTTTATTTTTTTTTTCAACCAGCTCTCTCTTAAATTGAGTTTCAGCTCTTTTATAGCATGTGGCCAGGTGTCAGCGATCATCAATTAGTTAATTAGCACCTGGCCACATTCCATACAGGTTTTTAGAAGGAAGGGCATTCTAACCCCAGTTCTTCCAAATTTGTTTTTACAAATTCAAAAAGAAAAACAAAGAAAATGAACTATGTATATCCGCAGCGCCTCTACCTTGCCACAATCCAGTGTATAGCCGTAAGCAGTCCTATTCCACATCGAAAGAAGCCATGACCCATATGTAAAAAAAAATGTCCAAAGAATCAGCTGTAATTGTCATACCAGCTACTCATTCTTTTTTTAAATATGAGACAAGTAAACGTATATCGCATCTCATTGGATATTGTTTAAAAAATGAAACCTGCTGAACGATGTTGGTAAAATCTTTTGGATGTCACACATCAAAAAATATGAATGTACCCCTGAACTAACATACTTGAAATAACCAGAAGAGCTTCCAACTATACACAATAAACTAGTGAGTCACTAACTGGATAGCTATTGGAAGTGCTTCCCAGCTTACACATACTAATGTCCTCTCACATATTATCAAAATCATTACATTTAATTGGCAATGTCTTGCAAGTTTTAGCCATCACATTCATTAAATCATATTCAAGACATGAAATACTGTAACAAACATAACAGAAAATTATACTGGCTGGGTATTACGAATGGAGTGAGCAGAAATGAATTCTGGACAGGTCAATAATAATGAAGAGAATAGATGATGTGAACTGTCGCTCAATGAATTCTGAGTTTATTAAAGGCTGACTTGAAGGCTGACTTGAAGTATACAAAACAAAAACACTGCACAGTAATGCATGGCTACTAGCTTTACTAATCAACTCTTCCTTCCGGAAATCAATGAACCCTGATACTTCCTCCCCAAAGGCAGGGGTGAAATTCTCAACAGAAAAGTGCAGGTACACCTATGTGCAGCCGGGTGTAAACATTAAAAAAAATGAGACAATCTGAGTGACAATGAATAAATTCTTTTGAATACAAAATAACATTTATGAATACAAAATAACTGATAAAATATAATTCACCAAAAACTAAGAAGCTGAAAATACTGAAAGCTGTGTACCCTCTCTATGTATCACTCAGTCATGTACTGTAATATAACACTTAGGTTAAACCTGAAATTATAAGTATTAAGAAATATTACACTATGCTGTAACTGCTGTAGAGCGGGAGTTTTGTTTCAAGATATCATGAAAAAGGGATGATGTTTTTTTAAAAAAAAACATATATCCCTGTTATCTTTATCCTAAAATAATATATTATGTGTGCTTCTCTGTTGTGTTTATGTATAAATGAATTGCCATGATCTATTCCAGAAAGATGAGTATATTTCAGACAGAAACAGTAGACAAGTGCACATGACAAAGTGGCAAAAGACACATTTTCATAAAGTAATTAATGTGGTTTACTTATGCCTTTTTTTTAGATGTACACACAAGTGAAAACTCAAATGTAACTAAAATAAACCTCACTGTTTTCGGTATCGTTTATTACAGTTAGGGTTGCCAACTGGCCCCATAATTCCGGGACACTTTAAAACAGGTCAGGTTTTTTTAACTCACCTCTAAACCACAAATTAATCGGTTTTAAATCAACAAGTGAAGTGGTTGTGAACTGTGCGAGCGACTTCATTAAATGTGTTGAATTTTTTAATTGCAGTGGCGATTCTATCCAGACAGCATCATAACAACATGTATTAAAATCGTATTACTGGTACTGGAAATGTTATATGCTAAACAATATCAAAGTAGTGCAATTCTGTATAAATTATTTGGCATTCACCCATACTCGTTCCTTGTGGTAAAGGTTCTATTTATGTAATATTTCTTCCTGCTTCACACAGTCCCGCCCCAATCATCAGACAAATACAGCAAGGAGGCTGTGTGGTAGTTAAAGAAAAGGGCTTGTAACCAGGAGGTCCCTGGTTCAAATCCCAGCTCACTCACTGACTCACTGTGTGACCCTGAGCAAGTCACTTAACCTCCTTGTGCTCCGTCTTTCGGGTGAGACGTAGTTGTAAGTGACTCTGCAGCTGATGCATAGTTCAACACCCAAGTCTCTGTACGTCGCCTTGGATAAAGATGTCTGCTAAATAAACAAATAATAAATCAGAAAGCTGTAGAGGTCTGATTGTTGGAAACGCTCCTTACAGGAAGTTATTCCTGTCCCCGGACAGGCGTGTGCTTTTGTTAAACAATTAAATTCCTTTTGTAACTGTTCACACTCACTTTACAGAGGGGAGTTGAAAAACCTGAACTTTCCTAAAGTGTCCCAGAACTATGGGGCCACTTGGCAACCCTAATTACAGTCCTCATAACAGAAAAATACTAGGGTCACAACAAAACAAAACTTTGATACCTATACTTGGCATTTAAGTTGCAAGTTGGGCCACTGTTTGGAAAACCTGAAGCACACCTGCATATGTATCCCTGCACTTTGTTGATCTATTTTTTTGTTATGTTAATCCCTACTTTCTCACACATCACTTGGCATTCTTGCAAATTTTGACAAGAAAATCTGTGCAAGGCAAAACAAGCTGTGATAATTATTTTTTTAATATTTATCAACTATGTAATTTATGACGTGTATTTTTGCCTTCAAATTCATGTGCAGCAATGTTCAATCCAATATTCAGTATTTCTACGCACTTAATAATAATTACTTTATGCCACTGTTTTCACATTGCACTGCTAAAGTCTGCTCTCGTTGATCAACCAATGAGCACTGAGACAAAGCGAAATGGGCGGAGATTTGTGATGCATACCAAAATAAAATCTGATCAGAATGAAAGCTTGGCCAATCAACATGCAGTGATTTTACGGACGTTAATGGTGGCCAATAGCAGCTAACAGAAACAGAAGATGAGGAAACAGAATGCAAGCAGCATAAACTGTGCTGAATGAAAGCGCATTTGAGAAACGTTGCACTAGTGGTCTCTGTGAGTGGACCACATTGGATAAGTCCCGGTACCCAGTACCGGCATTAAAATAAGTCCCGGTGAGTACCGGCACAATTCCACCACTGCCCAAAGCATTAGATTAACCTTTCATTATCAATCACCTGTTATTCTGTGCCCAGCTGTGCATATTAATTCTACATCCTCCACAAGTACAAAATAAATAATGTAATACATATGCCAAATAATATAGTACTATCGTAATAATATGGTTTATAATAGCCTTAAATGACTGATGTAAAGGTCTCTAATGGGCAGATACCTGTGGGTTGATGAGTGCTACCCTCTTAAGTCATGATCTGCAAGTTAGAGACATCCTCATCTGTCATTAACACTTAGATCAGAATCATTTATTATAATACCCGTTTGCTACCTCAGTGGATCCTTAGCAGAACACAGGATCACTCACAACGGCAACACAGTGGATAGCATCTCAGTAAAACTAAAGTGACTCTTCTTTTACAATGTCTACTATACAAAGAAGCTGCTTTTGTTTTACTAAAGTTTTACATATTAAAATCAGTAGGATGTTTACTGTGGCTTTATTCTTTATCAGGCTGGCTGCTGTCAGGGGCTGTAAGCTTGGTCTACAGCACTCACCAGACCTTTAATGCTCAACTTAATATTACATGAAACCCTTAATGGAACAGCATCTATTCAGGAATATAAATGAATATTTACATCTCTACATTAAAATATAAAGAAGGCATTACATTTTCAGCAGCGTCCAGACTCTCAATGCATCACACAGGATCTGCTCTACTTTTACCTCAATTATTTTTCTTGTAATTAAAGGCAGTATTATTAACTGTTTGTTTTCCTCGATACCACTGCCTGCTTTAGTGGATGGTATTTTTCTCTCCAATATGGGACAAGGTTGGTGCTTCTACAATGCATATAAAATTAACTACTGTACAGTAGTGGAGTCTAGGAACGGGTTATTGAAAGGAATAAAGGCTTTAATCTTTTATTAAAGCTACATTGCCCCATGATAAGGTTTAATTGTATACAACAAACATTACTAATATGTCTGATTTATTCCTTTTTTTTGGGCCCTTCAGTGAAATCTACTCCATAAGGAAAACTGACTTTGTTTGTTTACATTCCTCAAAGGTATTTTAGCTGTAGAGAAACAAGCTGCCTCCCCCATTGAAACCTGCTAAAAGCTCTGTCATTTTAAAGGACAAATAGTCCTATTCCTGCTACCACGCTGGTACCAATAACATTTTACAGGAAAACCAACGACACTACACTCTGCGAAGAGAAACAACTGATGGAAATACTTATTAAGGAGTAGAAAGTCTGTGTTGTTGTGTTCTGTGTCACTTTTCACAGATGCTAAATTATAGAAGGAGACTTTATTTGACTAAAAACATAACTGTAATAATTTTTCGTAATGGAGTTCATCAAATTAGTGCTCCCCGTGGCAAGATATTTGATACATTTGTTCTTCGTACTGATTCATAGCTACATATTCACTTTCATAAACTGAGGCAGGCTGTGCTAAAGAAGCCAGGTTGAATTACAGGATCCAGGGCAGCAAACTGTTTACTGTCCTGGTCAAAAGTAATTTTCTGGATCAGAAAACCTCTAGCTGTAAAGCTGCCTCTTTGGTTAATTTTGTGTGAGCTGATGCAATAAATAGAAACCCTTGGATCTCACAATTGCCTGTGTGTGACTCAATTGAAATTGTAATTTACATCGTATTTAGTTTTTTATTTGGGTGGAGGGTTCTTACCAGACTGCGGGAATTGTGCACACATCTCTTAAAAAAGGGGGATCTGTCGGGATTCCTGCAGTCGCGCACTGAAATGCAAGCCCTGTTTTAGACATTAATTAAAAGTAGGCTTTACTGACACAGTATCGATTAGGGAAGGGAATTCCATAATTTTGCTGCATGGGGGATTTTATTTAGCAAACTGAAATGTCAAGTGGGCAGATACATTACTCAGGCAGTAACTTCTCATTCGGTGAGCTATTGTGTTTTTTCTTTCGATGGTGTCCCATAGCTTCTGCTCAACGTTGGATCAAAGACCATTTCGACATTGATAAACCCACACCAAACCCACTTTGAATAGTCTTATTCTTTGACGTCACAATGTAATTTCATTCAAAATTCAACATTCAAACAATGTTGAGTGCCCGCTGGGTTTAACTGCTTAATAAATTATGCCAGAAAGAGAACTCTGAAACTGGCATTCCTTAGGTCTGGATGCAAACATGTTATGGGCCTGTTAAAGAAAGAGTAAGAATCGAGTCGCCTATGACTGTCAGGCATCGCAATTTTGCTGGAGACAGGCACCACCAGCAGAAGAGGCTCAACAAAATTAGCATGCTACACTGCTGTGAAAGAGAGAGAGAGAGAGAGAGAGAGAGAGATATAATCGATTAAGAGTTTGTTTATTTGTGCAGTTCAGTGCTACAAGACTGCTCCACTTAACCGTAATGACCTGGACTTAAGAGGAAATGTAGTGGGAAATGAAAAATCAATGGATGAGAGAGACTCGAGTTTATCTGGGATATTCAATGAGGAAAGACTTATAAAAACTTTTTGAGAATTGACTCTTCAACAATATTTTTGCATTTTGGTTCTAATTCACAAAACTTAACCTCACACTTTATTTAAAATCTGTTTTTTTAAAGGATGACTTCATATGGTTAGTAAATATCAAAGCTATCTTAATTCATATATTTTTCTTCTTTAGAGTCATTGTTTAGACTGTTCGTTGTCTGTTTTAGTCATCACTTACTGGTGACTTTTGAAACCCATTTTTGTTAAAGGTTTAAAAGAAAGTTCAAGAAAGCTCACCAGGGTGCAACTATTAACCTGGAAGCCTTGTTCCTTTTACAATGATTTCATAGTGAATATTTTACAATAGCACCTGAGCACTCACTCTTTAATTCTAAATCACTGCTACAATATGTTTTTGAAATATACTGTAGGCTATATAAAGTTATAATTCAGGGCTGGCAATTGAATGTGATACAGTACCATTGGTATGAAAATGTTACCACTGTAGTTCCATATCACCGATGGCTCATGCAGAACTATTGTACATTGTCATTATTGTGCCGCCTCTTTCGCACTGAAGATCCTTTGTTAAGGGGCAGTAGAAATACTTAGAAGTCTTTTGTTTAAAGACTTGAAAACACTGAGAAAGAGTTTTAGTATTACTGCATTTTTTACCATTCAATCGTTTTATAGTTCTGCATTAACACGCACAGTGCTGTACTTTCAAAGAGTTCCCTAACAACTGTAGGCAGTGCTGCACTTGTCAGCTCATCAGAATGCACGGATCACCTCCTCTCTGCAAGTGGGCTTCATTCAGTCAATCAGTGTGTTTGTGCCCTTTGGAGTGGAGCCTTTTTCTATATTGAGGGATGATTCACCTGCACTGGAGACTACGAACCTCCACAGCGCAGCACTCAAGTACTTTCAGAGCCCTGCCTTTTAATGACTAACTCAGTGCCAGAGCTTGATTAACTTTGGAACAACTTGTTTCGGGAAGATATATATTACTGTAAATTTAACAGATCTGTTTGTTATATACAGTAGGCTTTCAAGTTTCAAACTAACAAAGGTAACTTACTGAGTGCTATTTTATTTAGGTTAGCTGAAGAGAAATGTCATTTATTGAGTGCTATTTTATTTGGGGAAGCTGAAGATTAAATGTAAATTATTGAGTGCCATTTTATTTTAGTTAGAAAGAAGAAGAAGAAGAAGAAGAAGAAGAAGAAGAAGAAGAAGAAGAAGAAGAAGAAGAAGAAGAAGAATTACGATACAGCTGTTCATTTTTTTAAACCGCTTGCAACTAAGATTATATGGTAAACTTGTATTACTGCCATGAAAGGAAAGCACCAATGAGCAAACGTTGCAAGATGCAATCTTTTTTCTTCATTCTGAAATGTTGTGAAATATCAGGTATACCTTCCAGTTGCCCTTTTGCCAAGGTCTTTACCCGCCGCCATTTTTCAAGAGTTCTTTTTCGTGCTCCTTTTTCATACTACTCTGGTAGACAAGATTAATCGATTCACTTGTTTTGAATAGATCAAGGCCCACAGGTGTGATTACTCTATTAATCAGTAATCAATTTAAGCCCCTAATGAAGATGCAACAAACATGGTTGGCACGGCTTTTATTTTGCAAGCCTTACCACTATAATTTAGCATCTGTGAAAACATTGATTGATTAATTGTCATGATGTCTTATTTGGAGACTCACATTTATTCACTATATTGCTAGCATATGCATGTTTTCAGTTTTATTTGAAGACTTTTGTAAAGAGTTCACAAATTAAGTGTTTTCAATACATGATACCTGATATTTAATTTGGAAATTGGTATCTGAATGCATCTCGAGTAACTACAGTATTTGGAATATGGTAAATGCAATTCTACTGTGTTGTGAATGCAGTTTTGCTCCACATTTAAAAAAAAAAAAAAAAAAAAAAAGTATTTATATAGCATAGGGTTGTTGGGGCAAAATACCTTACAAGTATCCATAAAAAAAAAACATTGATCCCATGAATATTTTATGATTACAATCATCTTTCCTGTACACTCCCCTGGAGACACAAAAGCTGTTTTTGTTTAAATATATGTACATGCTTGAAGAACTCTACAAAAGCACTCCTGAATATTTCAGCTCTCGAATGTATGCTCTGGGTGTTGTCTGGATGTTACATTATCTGCAGATCATTAGCTTCAGGGACCGCAGTCGGAATGCACTGACAGCTGTGGATGTGAAACAACACACCTGGTCCTCCCAGGTCACAGCCCTACACAAAGCTGCTGTGCTCCCCTACTCCCTTCCACATACCCACTGTGCCTGTTGTGCTACATAAAAGCTCTCACGAGAGGCATAACGCAGTGTTGTTTTCAAAAAGAATAAAAACATGTATTTTAAACAGTTTGAAACAGCTGCCATAACACTGTCAATAGAGGGTAGGGCCACCATAGGAAGTCAGGCACCAATACAACCGTCAATTGGTCTTCAATAGAGTCTTTAATAGGTTTAAATTGTTCTGAAGGGACAGGGGACCGTTCCTCAATGATTACCACCTCTAGTTCTTTCAGGAATTGCTTAAAAGTACAGTATTTTTCCCAGAATGGTCATCACCTTTGAAACTGTTCCTTGTAAAATAAGTTATTTGTTCAGTCTTGCCAACCAAGCACATGCTATCACCCCTCCATCAAAGTCTGCAAAATCTGCTGTCTGGCCCATTGTGACTTGTGACTAATGAATGTGACCAACAGACTGTTTACACAAAAGTGCTATTTCACCAAGACGTGGACAAAAAATACAAGTCCTGATTGCATTTCGCTGTAATGCGTCATTCAATGGTTGACATTTCACAGTTCAGAAAGGCTTCTCTAGGTAGAAATAGCAGCAATTAGCAACAGAAGTCAAAGAGTAAAATTAAAAAGCCATTAAAAGCAATAGAGTTGTTTTTTAGAGGCTGTCTTATCTGATATGCACGTTGACATGATGGTTGTTAAAAGTGTGAGTGAATGGAGAGTGTTAAATCAATTTTAAAAAGACTCAATAAACTAGGCTTAAATTATTCAGTATTAATTTAAACAAAAGTCAGCATGTTGTATGTGTCATTCAGACGGGACCCCCAGAGCCTCAGACACAACCTGTTGCAGGTTTTTGAAAAGTTGTGATTTCATCCTGCTTTCAGAATCACACTTCTGTCTAGCCTCTTATCTATACATTTAGCTAGCATACTGTATTTCATAATCTTTTACATCTAATGCATTCAGTCTAACTTTCAAATATGAACAAGGAAGATATTAAGAGAATGATGTACTTTTATAATAAAAAAAACTATTTACTAAGTGAAGTTATAACAAAGTTTCCAGAGACTACAATAGGTTTGTCTCTGCTGCAGCACTCAGGTAATCTTGTCCCTGTTACCTAAAACAAGTAAAGCTTCCTGGTTTCTTCTGTAGTTTCTCTCTGATATCACTCCATGTCACTTGTGGGCTGGAAAATGGAGCTGCAACTTGCTTAATGCGGTATTATAGTTAAGAGATACAAGAAAGCTAGAATGTGTTTGTCTTTCCATTACCTGGGAGAAAGACTTGCCTGTTGTAGGAGAGACAAACCAAGTCTCTGGAAGCTTTGTTCAAAACAGCGTTTTTTGTTATTTACTTATTTATTTGTTTTCCCAAAAGTAGTAAGACTATACCCATAGCTTTGATCAAGTTTAGATGTTAGATATGAATTAACACTTTAATAGGTAAACAGACAAGAACACTGTTTAAAACCACAAATGTAAATCACTTTTCTGGATGATTTCTGGCCTTTTATGATGTTTAGAGTAGTTAAGTGGTTTTGAGTTCATTTCCTAAAACACCAACTGCAATCGCAAGCAGGTACACATTTAGAAGAAAAGGGCAGCGGAACATTGAGTAATAGGTTAAAGCAAATTATTTTAACATAACATCAGCAGCTCTGTTTTGTGTTAATGAAGATGGTGTTGAGTGGTTCAGGGTGCTTATATTAATTCAGGTTTTAGGTACAAAATGTTACAGGTCATGCATTAATCACCAGCCATAGAAATACTATACAGTAGCTGGTTTAAATTTAACACAGCTATTTATTTATGTTTTTACTTTACCCTGTTTGATATGAAAACCATCTTATCTGTGATAAAAACTGTTAGTAGATAGGCATTGCCATTTGCGAGTGCATTTCTCAAATTGCATTCTCTATTTGGAAAAATGGCTAAGGTAGTTGTGCAGACAGCCATCTTCAGAAGATCTTGATGTTGGGGTGCCATCATTCAGTGTTCTGGCTTACTGTGATGAGAACTGTGAATTACAAGTAACTGACTGCAGTTGAATGCATGGGCAAAACATCCCCTTCACACCACTGCATATGAAAATAAATATATAATAATTTATAGTACTAACCTTAATGGTCTATTTAAAAAATAAATAAAAAACTGTGTATTTACTCATTCTTAATCAAGTCGGGAAACAAAGGACCAATAAAATTGAAGTGACTTCGGTCATACAACCAATAGTAAAACACTGACGTGACTATAGATCATTGTACACTATGGAAGGACATTTATTGTCCTAATTTAAATTGAATAGTGCACTACCTTTTTTTAAATATTGCCTTTGAATTCTGCCAAGTTGTTCTTAGTTTTGTTGCTCAAAAATTTATATTAATATTTTTTGTCCTTATAGTTGCCACTTACTCACTTTCATATTTCGGTTCCCTGCTCACAGTGGACTGCTAAATGGGGAGGGGGATATAAATTAAGGATTAGTACTACTGGTAATGTGATAAATGCATCTGAATTGGGTCTATGGTAAGATGAAGGCTTTGAGTAGAGAAACGGGTAAAGGATTTTTACCTGCAGTAAGTAGAAAGAGTTAAATTAGTCTCCTCAAGGCCTCTTGTCTCATTTGACCTTGAAACTGTTTAGTGGGTGGTATGTGTCTTTATGTGTGCAGTCCTTTTTCAAAACACCCTCGAAAGGAAGACTGAATGTAACAAGGGCTCTGAGTCAGCAATGCTCAAGGTTTTTTTTCTGAATTAAAATAATACATGTTGTCTCCAAAAAAAGTAAGAAAAAAAAATCCTTTATTCTCCTACTTTCCCAGTGTGATTTATCATGTCTGATGAGACACAAAGAAAGAAAGAAAGAAAGAAAGAAAGAAAGAAAGAAAGAAAGAAAGAAAGAAGTCTGCACATAACTTAATTTGAGTTTTTTTCAATACAATTACAATCCTTTCGGCATATTGTGTTTACATGATATATAATATACAATTTCTCTAGAATTACCAAATTACATGCAACTAAATGAATGAAGTTCAGTTCACATGTCTGATGGAAAGCAAGCAAGCAAGAAAGAAAGGCATATATAACTGGACTACAACGCTCATGGTAACAACGCTATATAAGTGCCACCTGTAAGGGTCCTAAAACAGGTGATGAACCATGCGCTAACACTGACAGCACAGCTCACACTCAAGTAAGGTCAGTCTCCATTATCTGTCTGTTTTTATTTCCTTTCTGTTTTGTTTTTTTTTTCTTCTCGTTCTTGAGCTGTTCATCGCTCACGTAGGTGTGAAAACTGAAACACGGAAGGAATGCGGCTTTGCTTTTCACCTCCCTTTGCCTTTACATATTTAGGAGCTGATGGGTGATTCTCCAAGGTCACAGCAAACATCGATTTACATAGAATTCTTTACTCTCTGGTTTAAACAAGCCCAAGAGCGTACAAAAGGGAAAGCTTTTGCCTGGCTACAAGGGCGGGGGTGTTTGTTTAAAATCTTTAGAGAAGAGAGCATGAGAAAATACGGTTACGGCTGCACAAAAAATAGTAACATTCATTTCAATACCTTTTATGGCAAGCCTAATAAACCAACAACCTTCCTAATAAAGAAAAAATAAAAAGTTACTGAAAAAGAATAAAATTGAAGATAGGATTTGTTTTAAGCATTCACAGCATGGCCTCCAAGAAAAGGCTCAGCCTAAGGCTGAATTCTCCAAGCTCACTCCAGAGAGGGCCTCAGGGAGCTGGGGATGAACATGGAAACAGCCACTGCAGGGTCAGTCAAGAAAGGATACAAGACTGTCCATTTTTTAATCCACTGCAAGACAGCCAAAAATGTGCCTGTATAGCCTGAGCTGAATGGAAAAATGGATTTGAAAAAAAAAGAGAGCAGCAGAGAGAGGTGCATATTTATGCATATTTGTGTCCCTGGCGCTTCGCTTGTTAGCACTTGTGCTACAGGCACTAGTGATTCACGCTGTACCACTGCTCATTGAACATGATATGGAGGAAAATGGAGCCTTGCTAATGCCATGCCAGTACATGGAGCTGGAGGGATTTTTGTTTCTGTATCCTGACCTGGGGAGTCATTCAGTTCCCTCCTCTAATAATCGTCACATTTTTAAATGCAAAAGATTTTACTGAACATTCTGTTCCACATATCTTATCAAGTTTGCAACAGACACAGAACAACATTGTGACACCTGCTACATGAACTTATCAATTTAGTTAATAAAATGTAACCAATCAACATCCCCATTAGCCCAATAATAATAATAATAACAATAATAATAATAATAATAATAATAATAATAATAATAATAATAATAATAATAATAATAAATTTGAACTTTACTTCCTGGATAAATTAAATGGTATCCAGGAAGTAGCTATCCTGTGGATTAATCTATTTGAACCATTCTAGCTGTTGTTTTAAACAACAAGTGTTGCAGCTCTCCTGTGTCTCATTCAATTTCAAGACTCATATAATAGAGTTTGGGGTTACCCCTTCTACTTTACTATTGGCCAATCAGTAAAGCATGCTGGGATATTCAATAATCTCCTGCTGTTGTTGCTTAGGCCTTTAAGACTTGGACCAAATTACAAGGTCCCTGGTGGCAATGGAAGATATTAAAAGGGGAATAGCTTTTTGCATCTTTAAGGCTCATAGGCTGCCCGTTATGAACCATTGCATACATTTAACAAGCTTGCTGACTGGGAAGATAATATTAAAAATCCCACATAGGGTAAAACCAGCTGTACTTGTGAAATAGGAATTACAAAGATTTTCGACTGCACATATCATTTTACCCCAAGCGCACTTTTGCAAGACCTCACTGTCCTTTTCCTGAACCCTCTCTCTACATCCCAGCAAAGTATCCCTCAAGCTTCTGCACACAACTAGTAATTACCTCTCTTCTTTGATTGCAATGAATCCTAAACCCCACAACTCCAACCATTTGATATTTATCCGATATATATCGCTATATACTTCTCCACCCTCATTGCAAGACTCTGTGCTTATAAAACACTGATAGCCTCCTATACTCTACAATTGGTTTTAACACTCTCTGATAAACAGGTCAGGACAAAAACTCACATAACACTATCAGTAGGGTGTGGGGCTGGTAGTGCATAAGTCTGCAAGGTGTTTAAATTTGCTCTGCCAGTGAATGTTTTACAATGTCTCCTGTATACTCATGTTATGCAAAACATCCAGCAATGTGCACTTTATTAAACCAGAGGTTATCTTTCAAAGTAAATTAGTATTTTTTTTTTTTTTTCTGGAAAGTCACATTCTAGTTTCATGTAATGTGTCAGGGCCTACTGAGAGTTGTAGCAAGGCTGAATGGTAATGCTTAGCAACACAGGGCCAGAGGCAAAGAAAATCTGCAGAACACCAAGCCTTTTGCTGCATTATATCTGCCAGTTATATAAGATAAACAACTGGAAGCAGTGTGTGTACGAAAAAAAAAGAAACAAATCTCTGCTATATTTAGTGGGCTACTTGCAGGACAATGGATCAAAGTACGGTTGTCACTTTATTAGGACTTGTGCCTAATATTGGGTTGGCCCAATAGACCAGGCATAAGCAAGGTGCTAGAAGGTGTCTCAAGAGATGTTAATCCATTATTAATATGATCATTGAGATGATGCATGCGTCGCTTATATTCATCCTTGGAGATTCTGTGACGCACAATTCTGGCATGGAGGATGGTGCCTTATTGTCTTAAAAATAGCCATTGCCATCAGGTTACAAGTGCAGCATTGTTAGATTAGTTGATTGATTAGTTGGCAGTACTTAAGTAAACTATGCCATAGTAATCATGGTAACCGTGGTGTACCAGGAGAACACGCCCCTCAACTGGGGAATTATTATTATTATTTGTTTATTCAGCAGACGCCTTTATCCAAGGTGACTTACAGAAACGGGTGTGTGAACTATGAATCAGCTGCAGAGTCACTTACAAGAACATCTCACCCATAAGACAAAGCACATGAGGTTAAGTGACTTACTCAAGGTCATACAGTGAGTCAGTGAGTGAGCCGGGATTTGAACCGGGGACATCCTGGTTACAAGCCCTTTTCTTTAACCACCGGACCACACAGCCTCCTATAATGCCAATCTTAATCAGGTAGAGAGACCCAAATAATGTGGCAAGACAGTGTTTGTAGACAGTAAGATGATTTTATTATTATGTACTTATGTAATGCAAGCTGTTCAGAGACAGTTACAGTAGTGACTATTTCCCATTGCACTTTCTCTTTCTGTCTCTCTGTGGGACTCTTCTATTGATCTCTGCACCTGTGGAGTAATAATTTCATACTGGCCATAAGCTGAAACTTCCAATAAACCCAGAAACTATGATTTGAAGTGATACATGGTTATCCCATCATAACTGAACAGTGATATCAAACCACCTAAAGCAGCTCCCCAAACTGTGTGTCCTCTCAGATAGAATTTTATTTAGTGGATATTTTCAAAGCTTGCACAATTGCAAGGTCGTGGTGTGTTTGCTATGTGGCCGGCTAAGCCATGACTATTCTAGTTGAGGACATTTATAGTTTGTCAATCTTTCATAAAACACTAAATTGAAAAGACATTGAAAGCAAACAGGAAGCAGTTCCTCTAAGCCTCACTGGATACCCTGCACCCCAGGGGCTATCAGCTTCTTAGCTTACACTGGTTGTTCACAAATGGTCATCAGTCTTAATCAACAACCTCATCTGCAGAGCAGCAGTGCGTTCATCCCTTTGCGGTGGATTCATTATTCATCTGACATGGCTATTCCATATCACACAATTCATTTTTAATGAAGTGGCTTGTTCTGTGTTATGTGCCTGATTAAACAGCACTTCCTAAGGATGGAGAAACTTTAGCAGAACCATTAGAAGGCCACAGCAGAACCAATAATGGCAACACAATGGATTGGAAACGTGTTATTGGTGCTGCTCATATTGGTTAATTGTATTGTGAATGAGGTACAGCACAGAACAGAACCACTCAGCAGCCACCCCATTGTCAACACTACGGCAGTACCAGTAAAATCACTATGGGAACAGTCATGTGACGGGAGTGCAGGAGTTGAACTTTAAGACGCAGCAAAAGGATGTCTTCATTTTTGGAACTTAGTGACAGTAAAACATGAAAATTGAGCAAATCCACTAACAGGGCTCTTGCATTAAAATTAATAAAGAAATGTCGCCTTTAAAATATTAATATTAATAGTGCAATATAATACTTTTTTTTAAACACTGTCTAAAGCTCTTGAGATTTAAAAAAAAAAAAAAAAAGCTTATTAAAAAAATATGTCTAATTTTAGGATGCTGTTATGTTAACTTTCATGTTTTATGTATGACTGATTCTGAGTAACTGCTCTTCGGATGGTTCCCTTGGAAACACTAGGACAGACTAATTTAAGGCCAGATATTCAAAAGAGATGTGAGCTTCGCAAGGGCAGTTGCAGCGATTTTCTTCCCCTCAATCCTGCCTTGAAAAAAAAGTTGTGCCTGCGAGTGAAATTTAAAATGGGAGTTGAGGGAGTAAAAAACTCTTTCTTTTAATCGAAAGTGTTTCTTCCTCCGCTCTGGAAGAGATGTTGTGAATAATTTTGCAAGTCCGCCTACAACTGCAAAATACAACAACAAAAAAAATTGCATTTTCCTTAAAAAGATATTATCTGTGAATATTAATAAAATAATTGTGTAATAAGACTAATTAATATGAACGTTCAACAATAAACACATTTTGGTAGGATAATTTTTTTTATTGTAGAATCGTAAAGGGAGATCTATCAAAATCCCATTTGGGTATTTTTTTTTTTCAGACAGCTTTGGTTTTCTGTTTAAAAACAACTACCGTGCCTTGACTCTTGATCACAGGGAGATTAAACGCCTTGGAGAACTAAACATAAATCTTTCAGAACCTGGGGACACAAATGTGATCTTATCATCGGTCTTCACTCTTATCTCTGCACGGTCCAGGAGAGCATTCAAACCTTGCTTGTGAAGATGAAAGACATTCCCTTTGCTCTGTCATTGTGGGGACAATTACATCAACTGAGACATATTTTTTAACCTGCCTGTACAAATGGGAGGGTTAGGTGTAGCTTACAGTATAATTACACAAAAAGGCACGTGCACTTATGTTGAATGGATGCGCTTATAAGTGCATGGGATTGAATAAAGAGACTATTATATAAAAAGATTGAATACAAGAAAGTGAAAATCTTCTAGAATATGACTCAATATCCTATTTAAGTATTACTTACTAACTGCTTACTAAATGATCATTATGTCATCTTGTGTCCCACTAATCTACTAGTAAAACCTGATGTATTACTAGACTGTTAAACAACCTACAAATTATACAGCGTTCAACTCAAAGTAACATAGACCTTAACGAATGGACTGAACTGCAGCAGTTGAACATGCTTTTAAAGTTACAACACATTATGACCATTTTACATTTGTTTCCTGTTTTGAAGCTTTCTTGATAGGTTTTAAAATGCCCAATTAAAAAAATCGCCTCACGGCTAGAACCCACATCAGAATGACTGAAGATCAAGTGGCCGAACCAAAGCAGATATCATCAAGCTGCTAGACCCTGGAGTCAAGCTCAGTCATGGAAGACTCCATCTGGAGGTTTCAGGTACCTGACAAGTAGGGGTCACTGAAGACCGAAGCACAATGAGGCGATGCCAAGTAAAGGGCTCTCCCCAGGGGTCCCCAGCCAAGACTGGCAATCCAACAAGTTTAACAGGACCAGCAAGAACTAAAAAAACGGGGACCAAATTGCTTCAAAGGAAAGGAGCAAACACAGTACAGTATGGATCAACTGTAAACCTCCATGACAACGAAAAGAACAGAATGTGATTAATGTGAACCGATTTTCTATCTATTAATCAAGAATGACTGCCAAGATCCAGTCTCCCAGGAGTTAAGGAATCAAACAGTGTTCCAGTAGTTTCAAATTACATGCTGCAGCTGTGCCCCTGACAGCAGAATTAATGTGTACACATTTGAAAACGCTAACAATAAGAGTCATGCAACTTCACAGTACACTGTACTTAGCAACATTTATCTGTCATTTGT
Organism: Acipenser ruthenus; assembly: GCF_902713425.1. Taxonomy (NCBI): domain Eukaryota; kingdom Metazoa; phylum Chordata; class Actinopteri; order Acipenseriformes; family Acipenseridae; genus Acipenser; species Acipenser ruthenus. The sequence continues at coordinate 9,366,551 of NC_081204.1, read as the reverse complement.
AGACTGGAAGCATGGTTTCCTATATTACTTTTTATTTCTCATGTATAATACCGATATACAGTTTTAAAATACTCATCTTTATTTAAAGTGAACACCCTTTAGTGTTTACAACAAACAAATTGCTGTCTCTTGTCCTATTTGTATTACTGAAATATGTTTTTCAACATTATAAAGATTGTTTTGATATTTTTAATCACATCCCATAAATCTACTGAAGAATAAAACCAAACAAATTATTTATCAAATCTTCGATGTGAATCGGCAAAAGGCAAAAACACACCACGAAAACTTCCTGCATTTGTATAATAAGTATCAGCATTGGATATGTATCAATAGATATAGATCTGCACATTTGGTGATTTTGCTGGTACTAATTTGTACACTGTTTTAAGGAAGATTACACACTAAACTGTGCTGTGTTGAGTGTTGTAGTTTAAATAAAAAAAAACAGAAGTACCTCTATTGCAGTTCCCTACATACAAATACATTTGTTTGCAACAGCGTCAGTCAGTGCAAGCTGGTTTTGTTGGCAAAAACATGCAAACAAAAAAACATTCATACATGTAGTTTTCTATAACGTATATTCAAAACCAGGGTATGATTTGATGCAAAAAATACCTTTGTAAAAATGCATTCAAGTAACATGGAATTCTTTTTTGGCAAAATTAGCAATATGGGACACATAAGCTATGTACAATATAAATATAAGGAAAATACATCCTGAAATCAATGTGCAGCCTCCCATTTTTTGCGAAAGGACAAAAATAGAAGGCTTTTGACATTTAGTCCAAAATGTATTTTATGTGTGTATCAGTTTATTTCAGTGGTCAGTGTGCAAATAGCCGTTCACATGAAACGGGGTCCTGAATCATGGAATTATAGATAACAAAAATAACAGCCTCTAAACCTCTCTTACATTTGTGTGAACCATTTCAGAATGTTCAATTTCAAACTAAAAATGGCTGCACCACTAAAATGTCATCATCATTATTTTTCAGAATCAATCATAGTGTACAGCAATGTTTTCTGATCCTTAGGAATATCACTGTGCTTTATCAGCATCAGGCATATCTCTGTTTACAATGGCTAAAGTGGGTAAACAGTAAAGAGTAAAACAAATTCAAGTATCCTCATTCCTCACAATGTTTTTTGCCATCTTCCAAATCACTCCGAAGAAGTTTTCTGAATTTATTCGCCTTCATTCCCCATTAAAAATATCAAAACAATCAATATTATGTTGAAAAATATATTTCAGCAATACATATCACATAGGAGACAGCAGTGGTTAGTAGTGTGTTTCTTGTAAACACTCAAAGGTGTTCTGTAACACTTATTATTAGTTATTTAAGGAGCAAACTTTCTTTAAATGTCATTTTTATTATTCATATTTTTTTACAGGAGCATTTGTAGTTACTTTACACAGCACTGAGAAGATATCAAATCCAAGTGTTTAGCTGCATCTTCTCTATTCCTTCCCTAGTGGTCAAAAGAGCTGATGAGACACATTTGTGAGACAGCTTGAGTGCCATGTATTGATGGTGTCCATGTTCCTGTGCTTCACCTCGCTTTGGGTCATTAGCTGTTGCTCACTGAGCCTGTTTATTACTGCTGAATGGAGGCAACTGAAGAGTTTGGAACCAGAAGTGCTGATATAGATTAAAGATCAGAGCTGGAGAACTACACAGATAACTGGTTTCCCTGCGGCACTTTGTTATTTATTTTTGTATTAGTTTTGCGTTGTTGTTGTTGTTGTTATTACTAGAATATAGAGGATGGTTGCTTGGAACCTGCATACTCACTTAGAAAAAAATATGAAATTCTCTACTATACTGCAATGTGTTAAATTAATGTAGAGAACCCAGGCCGTGCAGTAAAATGTGTTGTTGCAAAGCAAACTGACACTGAATGCACTTCAAAACACAGGCACTTCAGCTGTATCCTGCTACACCGTAGTTACCATTTTGTAATATACTAAATATACTCACCACAAATGTTTTTTGATGAGTAAAATAGCATGAAATGTGAAATACTTTGATGCCCTCTTTGTGTTCCCAGATTAAAACAGTAATGCAAAAAAGCTTTGACCACACTGGTATATTAGAACTAAGCAGCTGATTTTCAAACTGTTAGAAAACATTTGAGTGGAACATATTGGTGTCTATTTTAACTCTATGACTCCAGGAGACGGAATATTCTGTGCATCCTGATTAGCGCAAGGTGACGACAGGCGGAGTATTCCATACCTAAAACATTCACGTCTCAGAACATATAGTTTTAAAAATCTGTTGCTATGGAGACTGGGTTCCTATTGGTAAATTAGGGTATTGTGACCACAGCTAAATTTGTGTAAGCCTGGTGCTTTCAAAAAGTTTTTTTTTTTTTTTTTTTTTATTAAGAATAAAAGCAGCACCACATGCAGAGTCTCCTTATGTCTGCCTCTGTGCTGCAGAGCATCAGTGCCTTGCTTGACACAGACAGAATGCTTCCTGGGATCCAAAAATATAGTGGTTGCCAAATTATTTTTATTGTTTTCTCCTCAATTTAGTAATGTCCAATTATTTTTAGGCTCAGTCCACCGTTACCACTGCTGTGCTGACTCGGGAGGGCCAAAGACGAACACACGCTGTCCTCCGAAGCGTGTGCCGTCAGCCGCCCACTTCTTTACACACTGCAGACTCACTATGCAGCCACCCAGAGCTACAAAGGACAAAGCAGCCCTGGGCAGCTTACAGACAAGCCCGCAGGTGCCTGGCCAGACCACACGGGTTGCTGGTGTGCGGTGAGCCGAGGACACCCTGGCTGACCTAACCCTCCCTCCCCCCGGGCGGCGCTCGGCCAATTGAGCGCCGCCCCCTGGGAGCTCCCGTCCTTGGTCAGCAAAGGAATAGCCTGGACTCAAACCGGCGACGTCCAGACTATAGAGCGCATCCTGCACCCCACGCGGAGCGCCTCTCACCTTTAGATTTGTAAAGCAGTTGTAAAGTCATACCAGCTTATCCAATTGTGATTAAACTTGGTAAGGACACTAAATCCTGTGCAACACTGATATGCTTCCCCCACCTCGTTTACAACATTCAACCTTGAGGAGTCTTGTCAGAAGCATGTTTTTCCACCAGAATATTTAAGCAAACAAATAAAATATCTGAGCAGAAATGGAAACAGAGAATCATACAGATCAGAATTAATGAAGGTAATATATTAAACATTATGAAAATGTAAATGAAATAAAGCATTCCTATAACTAATCCGGTTCACACCACCGGTAGCAGTGAACAATTCCAGCTCCACATGTAAAAGGAGTTATGTCTTTTTCTTCAGAACTTTACTTTTTAATGTAATCCCTGCTGAGCTGTATTGGTGTTGGTTGTGATTGGAATAATAATAATACAACATAATACACAAATTTTGGAAATTACCAATATCTAATACTTATTAGTTTGCACTGAGAGACACTTTCCCCTACATTTGTCTTAACTTTCTCAGTTATCTTTAACAATCTATTTAAAGGAAATCTCTGTTCAAATTTCTAATTTGCGCATCTTCCCCTAATCCATTAATCAGCACTGTTTTTTCTGAAACTCCACCATGTTAACGCATGTGTTTTTTTAAAATTGAATCTAATAAAAGAAACAACATATTATTATTATTATTATTATTATTATTATTATTATTATTATTATTATTATTATTATTATTATTATTATTATTATTTATTTATTTCTTATAAACACTAAAAATGTAAAATAAATCCTTGTACTTTAAAAAAAATAAATGATTACATACACATCTAAGAGTAAAATATTTTAATTTCGTATACCAGTAGAACGATTGTTTTTGTTAGTTGGGTAGAAAGATATGCAAGATGAATACATAATCAAGTAGACTGAAAAAGTAAAAGAGAAAGACAGGGAATCAGGAGATCACTGCAAACTGATCAATTATCACACCTTCTCATATTAAACAATCCCTTTTTAATCAACAGGTCACATTTTGATCCAAAAGAGAACCGAAACTGTGTGCATTGCTAATAAATGAATACATGAAAAGTAACCTCAGATTAGTCACTCAATATGCAAAACATACAAAAAATGAAAAAAGCATGCCATATTTTTACAAGTGCTGTAGCTGAATCATCCTGACTTTTCCCTGGGGAGCACACTACAGCCCAGAGCTCCGATCTGTTGCTGGTTCAGTATAATGAAGTATTATGCTAATTGCTGTAGCTGGGAGTGTGAAGTTGAGGATGTTTGGTTAGTAATATGCGGATAAGTGCTCTTGTTTGTTCTGTACTGGAGCTTCGTGCAGCTCTCTTGCGTAGGATGGGGCCAAAGGGCCACCATGTTTTCAGCAAAACACTGTTAGTTGTAATTAAGTTCAGTTTGCTATTTTAACTGGAAATTCACTTTCTTTCCTTCTATTGTGCTGTGCTTAAAGAGAGTGGGAATACGGAGTGGGCTAAAATTTGTGAAATTGAAAACGATTGTATTTGACTTTCCCTTCAAGATACTTTACTGCAGTTACAACATTTGGCCACTGGGTGGCAGTGTGTGTTATAAAACCTTCCCATTAAAAAATAAACACATTTTATACACGTCTTTAAAAAGAACCCATAGCTTATTTGAATACTAAATCAGTTCCATTTAGGATGTTTTAATGGTATGCTATTAACAAGTATTTTCAGTGGCTTAATGCAAAGCCAATTCCAATTCCCAAGATGAGCATGCATTGCACTCTAAGCTAGCTGTACATTAACATGTATTAATCCAGTTTTAAAACTTTTTCTTTTTTTTTTTTTTTTTTGGTTCATAATAGCAATAACAACCTCCACGGCAGGCATAGCCTGCTAAATAATGGATCTTTCGTTAAGTGCCATAGCCAGCCATCGGCTTAGGACTCTTTACAGTCACTGCTGTCAGTTATGAAACAGGTAATGCCTACTGTTTCAGATAATACAGCTGCAGTAATGTGCCAGGACTACTCAGTCAGTAACCAAATTCTACAGAGCCAGCAAACTCAACACACTCAGTGCTAGGATCTGAGAACCAGCAGATTCAACTCAGAGCACTCAGTACTGTGGATCTGAAAGGCAATGAATAAACCACACTGTGTTTAATGCCTGTAGCTCAAATGCAGCTAAAACAGTAATGGGGTTCCTTTGCAGCACTGCATCAAGACTGATTTGACTCCTACAGTGCACTGAAGCCAGAGATGGTCATCACAGTGCTGACTGATATTCTGCTGCGGGGAGCAGTGAAGTTAATCTCATCCATCTATGTTTTAAAAAATAGCTGCAAAGCTAAAGCAACTCCCATCATGGGATTGCTATAAACAGAATCCTAGATGAGGACACAAAGCGGGCAGATCTTAATAAGGGCTAGAGAGAGGAGCATTTGACTATGCCACATCACACCTGCACCAAATCCCTGTGGATACTTTTAATATGTCTTTTATATATTAACTGTAGGAGCCGTGCATACTGAATTGCTATGCGTTCGGCTGAGTGAGAAATCTTCCACTGTTATGTTAAAATATATGCCCTGAGCCCTTTGAATAGAGATGCTATTGTTGTTTGCATCTCAATTGGTTTCTTGCTTCTTCCTTTAAAATATCCTACTTGTAGGTGTATGCAGCTGCTCTCCTCCTCTTAAACTAAAGGTCACTGATATATTCCTAACAGGGATAAACCACAACATACATTTGCATTTATAAGCACCAAAACATGACCTGCGGGGGGAGATTGTTGTGCAGTTTCTGGTGTTCAGGGATAACCCACACCAACTCCAGTAAAACATGCTTCAGTACAGTGTGTGGGTATATGAGTGTGTCATTATAGCTGAGGCTTCTGTGTAACTTTCAGTATTTTGTACTCAAAACCAAAACTATAACTTTAAAAAAACTTTAAATCAACAAGATCACGCTGTTTATTTTGCAGACCAACTGCTACATGTCTTTTTACCCCGTGTACTCCGGGTAAATCTGAACAGTATTTTTTCAATTTTCCCATGGTTATACTGTACTATGCTTTTACCACAGTTTACCATGGATTACCATGTTTTTTAATATGCTTTACCGTACCTCTATGGGCTTTACAATGCTTACCTATGCTTTATCATGCTTTCACTATGATTTAAAACATTTCTGTGACGTCTACCTTTGATCTTTTGATTGATTAATTCTAAGAATCGTGGCTGTGTGGCTTTGAAGAGAAGGGGAGTGCGGGACAGATATATTGTTGATTAAAGAATCCACTGTGCTACGAATCCTCCATCCTTGCATGGTACAAGTTTGTATAGTTCTCACCAAAACATGGGCCTTTAAGGTGTTATAGGTGAAATCACTACCTCTTGCGTGTGTAGCTCCTTCCCACACTGCACACAGAGAAAAGAGAAGTATTCAAGTTGGAGCAGATCAGATTGCAGGCTGGAGAGTGGGAGAGGGAGTAGGGCAGAAGTGTGAGGGTTTGGTGGAGGCAACTGTATTTGGAAGTGTGTCTGATACTAACCTACACAGAGAAAGACAAAATGAATCTTGATGCAACTACTGAGCACTGGCCTACATGCATCTTCGCCTGCAAATCATTAACTGGTGTTAACTAACTATAAAACAAAAAACTGCTTGCTGTAGGATCTCACTATGTTTACTCTTTGCTGTGTTCCCTAATGCAGTTACAAAAGATTCTTATCAGTAACAAACTACCAAAACAAACACCAGTTTTGCACTGCAATGTCTCCATATTTCTGGGCCACGTGGACTGTAAATCAGGTCTGCCATTAGTGTTACTCGACCCCCAGCACAAAGGACCCGGTGCCTGTCACAGGCCTCTGACAGGAGTCTGTGAAGAGCCGGGGACACTATAACACAAATAATCTGCTGTTCCACTCCTGACACCCACAATCCACGCTCAGGAGGAGAGGCAATCAACGATACCCTTGAGGGAAAACACACCGTTTTATGTGCCAATTTACTGAGGAGCTGCTAACAGAGTAACCAGCAGCACTGCAAATGGCTTAATCAGTGCTCATTTTCCACTGCTCAGTGCCATAGATAGGCCCGTTTATGATGTCAGACAAGCATAGACTGCAAACCACATCTGCCCACTAAGTTGAACGCAGCCCTGGCCTCTGGGGATGTGGGTTCGAATTAACTTCGTGTAAACCCTGTCAGTCATGTCTTGCGTTTATTAATCCAGAGTAAGCACTGGATTTATCAGATGAAAAGTTTACTAGCTGTGATACTGATACGCATTTCCAGTTTTAAGACCCTTTTTTTCTGTGAGACTGTTAATGGTGTGCAACTAGACACATTTATTTTGTGAACCAAAATTATGTTTATCTTTAACAGTACATTGTTGAGCACAGGTGAATGCTAAAGTAAAACTAACAAATAGGGATTTTTTTTTTTTTTTACTTTCTGTCACTAAATCTGTTTTTAAATTATTTTTTTGTATGTTACTGGATCTGTGATTGAATCAGTAATTTGAAAAGTCATGATGAGTTTAATCTTTAAAAAATGACTGACTCAATTAAGCTGAGACTCTAAGGCCCACCCCCCTGCTGTTCTTTAAAATAGTGCTTGCTCTCTGCACTACTGATACAGTCCAAATGTACTACTATATCCAACCCATTGACCACTTCTTACTCTAGGATATGTTTGAAAAGCTGCCACATCCATAAGTGCTTTTCAGTCCTGTACAATTACCAGCATTCAAATCCTCCTGATGAGTAACTTTCAGCATACATATATTTATTTTTAAAAATAGAACCTATTGCCATTTTGTTTCTCAGTTGGTTGTGTCCAGAACGTACTTGTTCTATCGTTATTTCCAGTTGCTGTATAACTGTGTACATTTTAACTCTTTGATTCTTGAAAATGTACTCCATCAAAAAAAAAATTACCTTCCCTTGTTTACAACTCCTCCCCCAGCCCAGGTTGCACGCAGAAAACAGAGTCGTAGTTGTGCAGCTTACAGGCAGCTATGTTTATGGCTACAGTACTGCAGGTTGAGGCAATTGTATTCAGAAGAACTTATTTTGGTAAGCGAAGCAGTTCTGTAAACCTAAGGTAAAACTGCAAGAAACTAGTGTAGTGTAGCCTTATAATTTTACACAGAATTTGTGACTTAATGTATGGATAATTTATGGATAAGATCTGATTTGCTGATGGAAAGAGCCTGTTTTTAGATAAATCCATTATTTCAGTGATTCGCCACACAGCTGGGTTAATGGATTAATAGATCTAGCTGAGAGAATTGTACAACATGTCCTGAACACAAATCAGATGTTGTCAGTTTGCACAGATAAAAGATGTATTGGATTACAGTGGAATCTGTAATTGAAAAATAACTGGGTCAAGGGCTAGGAATGTACTCAGGAATTTTCATGTGAAGTATGCAATGCAGTTATTAAAGCATAGCTATTAAAGTATGAACAGGACAGAAGGAACATCTTAACACCCTCCCTCCCTGGCCCTAAAGGAACAAATACTGTGACTTGGGCAATCCTGGCAGAAAGATAATTCTGTGCCACAGCAAATTAAGTCTAGGGCCGGCCTAAGCAATCCCCACACCCTGATTTGAAACAGTAGCTGTCAGACGAAGGCAACGTAATTGCCTTTTATTTCTTTTGAGCTTGGAACAAATTGCTGATGTAAATGTCACAGTAATAAATTGTGTGTTTCTTTTTTTTCCAATGGAAACCTTCCACCAATAACACTTTATCCTGCATCTAATTTGCACCTCTAATTTTAGGCTGTCAGGCACCCTCTTGCCACAACCATTTCAGACAAGACCACCCAGCGGTGTGGGAACAAAACACCTTCAGGAAATGAATATAAGAGCAAAGTTAAGGAAGCATTTGCTCAAAAAATAAGAGAAGGGGGGGTGGGGGGGGGGCTAGTTATGAGGGACAAAATATTAGCAATGCTGCCATAATACTATCAATAGGGTCTAGGGCCCCTGTGATATTACTGTTTTGATGTTGTAGAGGAATCTTTAGGGATATATAACCATTACCTCCTTCATGAAGCTCGTGTTTTGAGACTGCTTCTCGGTAAACAGTAGTGATTTGTACAATTTGTATAGCAGCGGCCAGCCAAACACCAGGATGATTACTTTGGGGCTCACTAAGCGCACAGGAAGATAGCAGTCATCAGAGTGGACACAATATGAAATGAAGTAAAGATTTTATGTAATGTAAGTCAAGCAAATAAACGTTTTTTTTTTATTCAGTTATGACATCTGACCGTGGCACTGTGAGCTATGCAAAATTCAATGGAAGTGGATGCAGTAACAGAACTTTGACACCATTTCAATGTGTGTTTGTGTCCTGGCGGCAATGCTGCACAAAAGGTCAGTGACCTAATGGAGTTCTTCCGAGTTCCTCAGGCATCAGTGTGGTTTAGGAAGTATCAAACATAAAGTGGGAAGCTCTGGACAAGGAGGTATTATTGCCTGTTTTAGAAATGCCCAGATTTGCTTGCGATTGTAAGTCGCCCTGGATAAGGGAGTCTGATAAGAAATAAAAAATAATAATAATAATAATAATGCCCAGCCAATTGGAAGTTAAATAGATCAGAGAAATAGTGACTAAATGATTGGCCTTTAGAATTTTAAAGAGGATCTTACTTATACATCTCTTATTGTTTAATACACATCTACTCCTTTGCTTTCCTTTTGAAATGTAATCTGAGGAAATCATACCCAGTTACTGTAAGGTATCAGGAATAGACACACAGGGTTAAGGGCTAGAAATACTGTTCTTCTTGTGAAGTCTCTTCATATTAAAGTATGAACAGAGCAGAAGACATATCTTACCCCAGCTGCAAGGAAACAAACACTGTGACTTGGGTAATCCTGGCAGAAGGATCATTCTGTGCCACTGCTAATTAAGCCCAGAGACCACCTAAACAATCCCCACAGCTTGATTTGAAAGAACAGATATAAGGAAACGAGAGGTATGTTTTCATGGGATGCTGTAGGCACTGGATGTTCAACAAAGTACGTTTTGTACTCAAATTTAGCCTGGTTACTGCCTTAACAGAGAAATATGATTTGTTGTTTTTTGTTCACTAGAAACCATTGCTTCCTTATAGCAATATATGCAATTACATGATGGCGAACGTCTGTGTGTGAGGGGAATATCACGACCAACCGTTAGTCCATTGTCAATTTTCATTAAGAGGTTGATGGAGAGAATACAATTAAGTGGCTGCTAGGTGGCCGATTGTGATGTCACACTTTTGAACTGACTGGCGAAACATGCACTCTGATTGGCTGAGAGATCACCAGCAGGGGTGTGTTTTTGAATTGCCACACAAGGAGATCCAATCTGTACCACAAGGTTAATTCACAAGAGAAAATGGACTAACTAACACAAATAGCAAGCACAGTACCTGACAGTCACTTTGGAACAGACATGTCAATAATAATCAATAAGGAAGCTATGGGAGAAAAACAGTAAAACTAGAAATGGAACTACAGGTGTTACTGAATAATGGGTGTTTATGCATCTATTTCAGGACATTAAGACACTTTCCCTCAGGCAGTGAGATTTTAACTGCCTCTCAGGAACTGAATACTAGTAGATAATGTTTTCAAAGAAACGATGCTTCCTGTCTAGGTTAGGCAGACCAATTAGGGAGAAAAATGACAAAGTTGGAAATTTCCAACAAACTGAAAACAGGAGGTATGCTTTGCAATTTAAATGAGTTCACTGTTTTCTCCCTTCTGTGTGTGTGTGAAGTTTAATGCCAAGTGTGTGCTCTTCTTTAATGGTCCATTGCTCAGGGGAAAGGTTGGAGCAATGCAATTTCTTTATTATTATTAATACTGCTATTAATATTATCATTTAAAAAGACAAGTATGTATACAAATCTTAACAGATGAGAGATCCATAATACTGTACTACTTGCAACAGTGTTTTAATAGCTTCTATGATTTATAAAGCAGAATTGCGTTGCCTCATCTACAGCAGATGGCAACTACTGGCGCTTGATGTTGAAAAAAAGACTTGTGTACTATGAAGTATACACCATTAACTGAATCACTGTTGGGGGGAAAAAAACATCTCATTCTTACTAGAAATGTTACCATTTTCTCTATTAATATTATAGTTTACAGCCTTTCAGATAATAAGACTGCATGCACCACCACCAGTAGTCAATAAACGCAAGCTTTTTCATTAACATATTTCCTCTGCATCAATATGTTCAATAGAATTGTAATAACAAAGCCCTGAACATGACAGTTGCAGAATTTTTGATATATAAAATATGACAATGCCCTGGACTTTAAGAAATCTTGTCATGACCATTGCGTGGCTGTAGTCACAAGCAGTCAAATCACTGCTGCGTAACGAATGAAAGTTTCTGGTCTCTTTCCGTCGGCATTCTACAGATTGATGTGTTTTGACAATAGTGATCCATGATTAGCAATAACGGAACTGGTCACAGGTGAAAATTTCAATGCAAGAACTGATCACTCTTTCCTCAGAATACCCCTAGAGTATTTTGCCTTTAAGCAAAAACATTGCAACAAATGTACAGGATGCTCCAGGTTACAATTTAGTCACTGATTCGCTATACCTAATGTGTGTATAATGTGTATTTATTCTTCAGTCTACCTTGATGTACTAGTCCCTCCTCCCTCCCATATGGACTGGCTTTCTATCCCTAGACTGTGTAGACAATGGGCTACAACAAATGACTAATATGCTTTTTACTTGTGTATTATCCGTACTGGGAAAAACTGTATGTTAGTAAGTGATACTCATATGATCCCAGTACTCAGCACACCCCAAATTTATTAGTTCTTACCTGTTGTATTCCAGTTCTTCTACATTTCTGAAGTGAGGTGTGTGCCACTAGGAGTGTGCAATGTCCTTCCCCTTTAAAACTGTACTATGCATGCATGGAACACAATTGCACACCCTTTGTGGTCATATCTAAAATTGCCTTTCTTTAGAAATTCAGCTTTTAGAAGTGGTTGTAAAAGCATATATTTTTATTGGAATCATAGGTAGACTGATAAATAACGATCTAAGCAGAAACAATAATAGAGAACACATATAATAGGGTATTAAATAGGCAAGAAATGAAATGGTAGATTCTTTACAGCTTGTTTCATGCTTATATAACAGGCAAGATTCGTTATTTCCAAGCATTTCACCAGTGCAGCTGGAACTTATTCCTCAATTAACAAAAAATAATAATTATAGCATATCAGCAAGTGTTAAAGTTAATGATAGGGAACACACAAGAAAACCAGATATAGGCAACATTACTTATTTTATTTATAGCTATATTGATAATGAATATGTCTTTGACAGAAAAAGTATTTACATTCACATTTAAAAGAAGTTTACAGTTTTTATCTGTAGCACAAAAGAGAAAACTGTAGCTCTATTTAAAAGGCAACTGTGGAGTATAATATTTTCTGTCGAATACCAAACTGAATGAGCATGCATTGGTTGTTTTTTAAGGGCTTTGTTTTTAAATGGTGTTTTTTGTATTATATCACAAGAAACCTTATCACCATAAACAAAAATCCTTCAGGCTCCCTTATAGAGAAAGTTTATCCTCGGCAAAGGAAATGAGTTTAACCAAACTGGACATACTTTTTCACAAATACATGTTTAGCTTCATAGTGTTCTAATGTTATTTTGATCATATATAAGCCACAGGAGGGAAATGGCCAATGCAGTTCACCCTGTGGACAACCAAGAATCAATCCAGTGAGTGCCTGATTGTATTACTTTACTGGGTGACCCACTGGTAAACGATATTCCTTGGTACATTTGTGACAGTGGTACACTGTGTCAAAACTGTTACCAAGTTGGTCCTATTCTATCAATTGCACCCACCTTTAGCAGCCCTCTCACTACCATAGCTCCTGTAAGTGCCACTGCCATGGAAGTGTCACTGCATTGCATTGCCATTGAAGATAAAGGAACTCTTGTCAAACATGAAAGGTCATTCTGCCATGTATTAAAACAGAAATTCAAGATCATATGACAAGCATCCTTAAGGTAAAGGGATATGATGATAGTTAAACCACAACTGAACTGGAAGATAATCCTTTTATTTATCTATACTTGCTTGACCAGGCATATCCAATCCCCAATGCTGACAGCAGTGAAATTAGGAGTCATGCTTAAAGAGGTTAAAGCTGTTCCCATTCCTGGAAGTCCACTGAGATCAATCCATTGAAATGTCCTGTTGCAGGCAGAATAAGTGGAATGAAAAAGTGTTGATTGGAATCTCTTGGACCCCAATTCCATAAACATGTATTCTCCCAGGGGGGGGGGGGGGGGGGGGATATAAAAAATATATCCCTTTTGATTTGATTAACATATCTTTAAAGTGTTACATCGATCCAGATTTAAAGTGCAGTTTATTGCATGGATTTATAATTTCCAGAAATCCCCTTTTACTGAAAAAGAAAAGTTAATTGAATGTAACACTTAATGTGTGCTTAAAGTCAGAAGGTGATAAAAGGTGACATCTTTGCGAAGAATTCAAATCTTTGGTTTCCTACACATCTGGTTGCTGTATGCAGGCCTTATTATTCTGCAACAGATGTGCATGTTGCTGAACAAGATGTTCAGTAATCAAGATACATGTAGTATGATTGTGTGTTGAGGCTGAACTGAATTCCGGGCTAATTGGCCTGTGCAGTGCAGAGTCTTTTGTGATCTGGACCACAATCACAGATGGACTGATTCATGATTTTTGATTAAAGATAGTAAACTATCATAGAGATGCTGTAACTGGCCCCTGTAGTGTGTTGTACTGCCAATATCCCAATATGCCCACCATTGTTTTAGCAGACAGCTTTCATTATGTCTAGTAAAACTGTGAGCATGCAGCATTTCAACAGGGGCACTCAACACCCCTCTCGATGGCTGGATGTAACAGGGTTAAGCTTTCTTTGCATTTTATTTTTTTCTATTTAAACACTACAACTGCATAGATACTAGATTTCATTAGAAAGTATTATTTCATTAGCTCTAAAAAAAATATATTATTACAACAATATTCTTCCTATTATGCATTCATTTGGTAGGAGGCTCTGTACAGTGTATCTTCATTGTGGATTCAATTAGGCTATCGTAGTGGCTCTGTGCCCAGCTGAGGATGAGGTGTGCTGGGTAGCCAGTGTCTGAGAGGATTACTCAGCTCCTACTCTATTGACAAGTCACTCTCTTTGTCAGGTTCATCTCACTACTCCATGCGTCAAACTGACAGACAGCTGCTGGGAACTGAATCGTCAGCACTGTATGCGTATACTGGATGTATGTTTTAAACAGATGTGCTCACAGCACCACCAGGCACATCTATGCTTTCTGAAATTAGACACTGGGTTCTACAGTATGATTAACAAGTAACATTTGTAGGTAAAGGGTTTGAAATATTTTATGCAAAGTGTAAAAAAAAGGCAAAAATGTTATAAATACACTTAATGAAAAACAAACTGAAACTTAGCAACTTAAATGGGAGGTCATTTAAGCCACAATGTTCATTCATTTTTTTCACCAGGTTTACTCTAGTAAGAAGAACAGAACGTTGTCCATAGCCTTGGTATAAGGTAGCCCTGTTTAATTCACAGGCATTGATCCTGACAGCTGCTGAATTATTCTGGCAGTCTGATTATCCTGAGGCTGTTCATGACTGCTGCAAGTAGAAGATATATGCCTTAAGTGTCCAACCTATATTCCCCAATTATGTTACATAACATTCGCAGTTTAACATGGGATAGCTTTTGTGTTTCACTCTCCCTCGCTGTAAATGAAGACTCCTGCTCATCAGTGCTTAAGCACTTTAAGGTAACACATGGTGCACACGTGGATGTATGCACACGACCCCACTCCCAGTGCTATAGTGGGTGAGTACTAATAAGGCATACCAAACCTGTGCTTTTTTATGGTGCTACTGCTAGTGTATTTGTTGTCCATTTTAACCGACTAAATATCAAGGTATAACCTTGTGGCGTGGTGCCTCGCTCCTGTGCGTATTTTTGTGGTTTATGTTTTACGTTGTGTGTATGTATTGGTGCACAGAGTGTCTGATGTCACCACACAAGCCAGCTTGCCACAAACCCACAGTAACTTCATCTACCATTACCTCCACTCCCCCACTTCCCCATATCTTCAATGTCTTTCTGCAGAATTCAGATTTTGCTTGAATTGTGAGTTCCACGAATTTGCAGTGTGAGAGTTATCCAGCTATAGTATTATTGCAGCATAATGATGCCTTTCTAGTCCTGTGAAAGGTCTAAAATATGGTAGACAAAAGATAACGGAAAGAAAAATGGTTCAAATGTTGTTGTTTTTTTTGTTATTTTTATACAGTATTTTATTACTGAGGACAACTTGATTATCATCCTAACATATAACTAAAATGTTAACTCTCTCTTGGTGCATTGCATGTTTGTCTAGGTTTATACTGTCAGACGTGGCCTTGGCATTTTCCACCCTTGTGTTGTACCTGCAGACAGACAGACCGAGGGCTTCAGTCTCCAGCACTGTCAGTCCCTCACCTTTCACAGGCACTGAATCTGTTCCTGTGCACAACCGCTGGGCAATGGCACAGGCCTGCAGTGTGGTGTTAATTGGAGATTACATTTTGGTTCTGCTGTTGGGCTGCAGAATCCTTCTTAGGGGCTCTAGCCTATCCCTCAATTTATGTGAAGCGACTGTATGCCGCTGCGCTGTGAGATTAGTGATCCTTGCCTTGTTTTGCAGGCCTGGCACAGCCGAAATGTCATGGTATGTCACCTGTCAGAAAGGCTCATGTCAGCAGAATGTATCTCCTGGATGTCACCTGTCAGAAAGGCTCATGTCAGCAGAATGTATCTCCTGGAATGTTGGGGGAAGGGAGGATGGCGCTCTACACATTTGTATGTACCTCTGTATCTCTTTCTAAGTTTTACCTCCACATATACCACACTACCCAGTTATGGACAGGACAGGGATTCAATTTCATGGTCTACAATTTTTTGATATCACCTGACTATGTCAATTTAATCACTGCTCTGTATCTAACAGTCCTCTCTCTTGCTATGCATAATCTGGATTTGCTTGGAAGGGAACATCTTGAATTACGCTGTTTATTTTTGTGATGCAGCAATCTTTTCCTCCTTAATGTACCACAGAGCTATATTTAATCTCCTAATATAAAGCATCGCCTCTTTCGTTCTTATTGTATGACTTCATCACATAAACTGAATCATCTCAAGGAGAGCGTTATATAAATCACTCTAAAGCTAGAATGATATTTAATACCAAGAGTGGATTTTAATCTTGGGGAAAGAATCATACTCTGGTATTAAAAGGCTGTCTTTTGTTCAAATTCACATTCTTGCTTATTGTTTATGTAACATATTATCCTTTATGTTCCATTTCTATTTCAGATAACTCCGACAGGGGCAAGCTTTAAGGCTCTCTCTCTCTCTCTCTCTCTCTCTCTCTCTCTCTCTCTCTCTCTCTCTCTCTCTCTCTCTCTCATCGTACAGATGTCAAGGGGATTTGTATTTTTCCTGCCTTTTATGTTAGGAATCAACGGACATTTGTTGTATGAGTAGACTTCAGTGCTAGTTCACCAAGGACACTGGAGACCGAAGCCCTCTGCCTGTCCTTATGTCTCTCTGTCCACAGGGCAGGTACATCAGTCGCTAGCTGCAGTCATGAATTTGGAACATTTGTGTTTGAAGTTTGTCTATAAAAACTGTAAGACCAGCCAGAAACTGAGCAAAACAAGCAGGTGCAAAGCAAGTGTAATCATTACAGTTTAATCCTGCTGTTTCTGGAGGGGATGATAAAAACAGGAAGTAATGGGATTTATTTATTTATTTATTTTTTAATTTACAAATTAAAGTACAACAGAAATTGTATTTGCAGTGATCCAAGGACCGAATAGCAATTTTGGTAAATGAGTAAACTATTTGTGTCATTAATACAATTGGATTGGAGCTACTTCTGGGTGATCAATGTGAAACAATCTGTGTGTAATTAGGTTGGTTCTAAAGAATGCTGGCTAAATTCTGGGTAATTGCTAACCACAGGGTTGGGTCTCAAGGCAACAAAAACATTCTGCCCCCACACCTTGCTGCTCTATTCTCTAGCTGGGTTTTCAATCCAAATTAATCTCAGAGCTGTAATACATTTAAATGCACATGCCCAGAATTAGCATTAAACGGTAGTAAAAGAAATTGAGAAAGCTATGAGAATAAGTGGTTTAGAATGAAGGTTTCTAGACTCAATTGAAGTTAGAGAACACAGTGTGGCTTTTACTGTGTATGCTTTAATTAAGTAACAAAGCACGAGAGGGATTGTGCTGATATTGTCACTTCTTGGTGCGTTGTTCAGTCACGAGTTCCTGCAACCAACCAAGAAGTGACAATATCCAGCACAACCCATGCCCTCAAGTGCCTTATTGCTTTTATAAAACAGATTTATAAACGTTTTATAAAAAAGATAGGACAAATCTATATAGTGTCTAAAGATGTATTAACATTTTGAAGTATATATGACTTTTTTGTTTCATTAAATGCATTTATTTTGTAAATAAAGACTTTTAATTAACTATACAAACCTTGCTTAGATGTGTTTCAGTTCATTTTTCTGACTTTGAATAACTATAAAACAAACCTTGTTTAGTTGTGTTTCAGTTCATTTGTCTTTATAGACATTCATTTGAATGCTGCCCTCATTGCACAATTATTAAAGTAACTGTCAATTGCTGCAGAAGGAGGCATTAAAGTGCAGGAAGAGATTTTGCTATCATCTAATCTTGTTTGTTTATTTGGCGATGCTGTGGAGTGTTCCCCTGACAAGATCTTGATGGACATAATTTCTCTCGCTTGCAATCCAGCGTTGGAGAGTTTCTGTATTAAGGTATTGTGGATGCTATGTAATGTATATCTGTGAGGTGCCTGCCTTCTTGCATATTCTAGGTAACACTGTTGCTAGGTAATTCACTCCCATTGGCTCTAGCGTATACCAAACAGCACATGAGTTTAAGGTGCTTTTCAAACATGATTTGGCATTATAATATTATAATATCTGTTTTTTAATATTCCTTTTTATCATATGTGTCTGCTTTGATATTGTTATTCACAAAAATTACCTTCAATCATTTTGTATTTTTATGGTAGCACTAGGGGAGCTAGGGCACAGTGGTAACAGTTTCATATTTTGGCATACCAATGGAATCACAAAGGTATGAACAATCACTGAAATGGTCATCTATTGTAGTATCATGTTACCATATCACTTAACCTGTGTACCATGTGTTCTGCATCCAATGCGTTGTCGTTGCAGGTACTTCTGTGGTCTTAATTGTTCTGCTATGGTTTCTTCGGAAGGCTATTGGAAGTTCAGTCTGCTGTCAGTTTTGTGAGGGAACTTGTGAGTGAATTTACCTGCAAATGACACACATTAAAAAATTATTTTTGAGTTCCTCAGCCTAGTCCCTCAATTGCCTAAAAAGGACATCATAGTTAAATAAGAAAATAATAAACGCTCTGATTTAGATGAAAGAAATAACAACAGCTTTGCTTTGCCAGGGGCCTAGTGTTGATAATAGCTTTCACAAATAGTTTAACCGTGGGGAAATCAGTGCTAAAGAAATCATGTTTACAGTGTTTTCACTGCAGCAGTTTATGGTAATAGGATTTCAGATGGGCCCAGTTCCTTCAGGCATTGCAAATATGGGTCATTAACAATAGGGAGTCGTCTAGGTGGGTGGAATTGAAAGGATGGCATTGCTTTACAGTTGTGCTTTTCCAACTGAAAAGAGTGTTTTTTTAACAAAAAAGTGATTTAGTCTTCAGTGTTGTCAGTCACTCACCTTCCCCAGACAAGCAGACAGACAGACAGACAGATAGACAGACAAAGGGCTTCAGTCTCCAGTGCTAGCATCATGCTTTTAGATGGTGTATAATGCTTTTCCATGTGGCAAGCAAAGCTAATCAAAAGAAGAGAATTCATTCAGATGCTATTGTGTCACTGCCAACAAGTAAGATCTAAGGCAGCAATTCAGCTTTAACGCAACAGTACAATCCTGCTCAAGGTTACTAACAGAATTCATGTTTATTTCATCCAGCTTTAAAACATTAAACTGATACTGCCCACCTGTTCCCTGTTTTAAAATCCCGGCATTTAATCCAAACATCTTTCAGGGCGGTCTGCAAATAGTTATCATAGTAAATTGTTGCACTTGGGCAAGGAAAATGTATTATATCTGTAACATGTGTTGGAGTACATGAATAAATAACAGATGAATCATATATTACTTTATTTTTTTAGGCTGCTATTTAGATCTTGATACACTAGCAGCTGATGAATAGAAATGGGGTTGTGAACCAAACATATTCTAATGTCATTCCCATAGAGTCAGTGGGGACCTGTGAACTGCAGGTAGGCTTTGTCTGTTAGTCTTGTGTTCCAGGGCCCTTGTGTACAGTGACTGCAGCTAGTTCAAGCGTAAAGTTGACTTGACTTGACAATTGTATGTTTCGCTTGACTGTGTTTTTGCACTCCTGAAGGTTAATGGATAATAATCCTCTGAGGATCCACTAGACAGGCGGAGAGCATAACTTCAGCACCTCATCCACCAACGGGGCTCATAAGAAACACAGCATTTTCAAAAAGGCAAAGTAAGAACAGGTTTTAAATGGTTTTGCAACCTGAAATATGTCAATATCAAAACGGTTCCCTAAAATGGCAAACAAATACAGTATTATAACTTAAATGTACAACAATGCAATAAAGTTAGCAGAGAGACCACTTTAATATCACCCTCCACTTATTACCTTCAAAACTAAATCAAAATATTATGGAAACAAGCACCTGATAATATCACTATCAAGATATGTATGTGAAGTTTTCTACACATAGTAAAAGAAACATATTGGTCCCTGTATTTTTTTTTATATACATTTTGTTTTCTTATTGACAGCAAGGTTATTGGTAAACTCCTTTTATACAATACCATGTACACTTATACAGGGGCTTGTTGATGTGTAACATGATCTAGGACAGACCTGGGTGGAGCAATCTACAGTATCTATGATACTATTTTAAGAAACAAAGGGGTTGTTTTCATCAACCTATACCTGTGTGGATAAACCACAGCTCGATTTTACTAGAGCATTTTAGAGTACCTCATAATCTTATCTAGAAAACTCATTTCCATGGCGATTCCACAAGACAGCATTAGCTGAGAGTGCAGTGAACTACTTTCCAATCTTCACTGTTTCATTGTAGAATCTATTATACTGAAACTCTTAGAAAATGCAATACATTTGGAGGGGTATTGCTTCGCAGACATAAGAGATACATAATTTAGTGTAATGGGACAAGCCCAATTTTCTCAAATGGGTCGTTATGTAATCTTGATTAGATCATGGAAGTGTTTTCTCATTTCTGCATGCTGTGTGTCGGCTTCTTACCTGGCAGAGGTAGAACATTGTCTCTGTAGGGTAGAAAACACTTCACTTGGCATAACAGATCTTCTGAATGTCTCTTTCAGATTATGATTATGATTTGATTTAATTTTAATGTATGGAGGCTGGCTATTGAGGACTGGGCAATGTTGTGTCAAACACAGCCGTTATGGATTCTAACCCCCTGAAAGTGAGATGAGGTTACAAGCACTATAAACACTCCTGATGAGCCTGGCTCCTGTGTATTGTGGTTAAGATACTCGCTTGTGGTGTATTTGGTCACCAGCCCAGCGTCCCTCGACACACTTTTTGTTGCCTAGAGCAGCCTTTTTTGTACACATTTACCCCTGAAAGATAACAAGTAAGGTAATAATTCAGAGCTGTTTTGTAATCCATGGGATCAGCAGTTGTATATGGATTCAGTATTCTTTAGATTCAACCATATTTACATTAAGTACGCAAATATAAGATATGTATCAATACTAAGAGAAGTAAAATTAGTTGACAAACATTTCGACATGAAATAAACTTCTCCAATTTTTTAAAATGTTTTTTGCAAGATAATTATCCCTTCAAATTCTAAAATGAATTTAGAAATAACTAATGAACACCTAATTTTTTTTATTATTAACATATTACAGGATATTGGGATGAAGTATAATGGATATATAGGCCTAACTTGGATCTCTATATATTTTTAATTTCTATTTTAAATGAGAAAGACAGCGTAGTATAATTACTGGATGCATGCCAATGTATCAGCAGTTGGATCAGCTTATGTAACTATAGCCATATACATGGGTTAGGTAAGATCCAACCACTGGCAGCAAGAAAAAAAGGACAAATATCAAAAAACTGCCCTTAACCATTACTAAAACTATGATGAAGCACTGTGACCTACCAATTGACATGTAATGATGCACAAAGTAGCAACTCCTTAAATAAGACATTTTGGTTCTGACATATTGTTGAGTAGAGCCCACTGCCCTGAATATTGTGGAAAGTTGAGTCTTTAGCTTTAGAACATGCTGCTCAGTTGCATTTGAGATCTTTAAATCAAGGCTTAAGACTTACTTAATAGTTCTGCAGCAGTTTAGGTTGTATTTGTAAATAGCAGAAGAATGTAGAAAAATTATTTGTATTGCAGTTCCCAACATGTATCCACGCAGTGATCCTCGATACAGGTCAGATTTGAGCCAAGCACAGGGAATTCTAAATATCACGACAATCTAAAAGGAAGATGACCTAAAATAATACTTCATATCATACTGCAGTTTAATTACAAATGTCCTTCTCCAACAGGTATTAACTGCTACATAACTGTCAGCGAGAAAGCTAAACATTCTGAGTCAAAACTTTATACCTGGAATCCTTGGTAAGGAATTGCCAAATGGAGAATTTTTTAAAAAATATATATATATATATATACAGTATATATTTTTGTCTTGGAATTGGGCAGCCCTGTATGGTGGTATGGTTAAAGCCAAGGAGCACTTGAGCCAAGAGGTATTGAGGGTCAAAAATTTGAATCAACACACACTTGTGTGTAGGCTGATCCTCGCATGACTGATACATGTGTTGGCATCCTCTGATGCATATTCTGTAATATACAGTATAAGATCTCCCTTGTGCATATCAGTCACAATTACAGATCTTCATAGAGAGATGATAGTGGGTGCCTGGATCAAATGTGATGACTAGGCCATTTAGGAGAATAGACTTTGCAACAGATAACCACCATAGACTTCCCTGAAGGAACTAGTGGTGGGGATCATTGAGGTTTGCTCACATATCTTTGCAGAACAATTAAAACAACTGTCAGATCAGTGCTGTACTGTCTGTACATGGTGGCCCTACAATCTGCATACACCAAGCGCTCAATTACGTTTTCACATCGTCAGCTGTCATTAAGATTGACAATAATGATAAAGGGAACAGTTAATTTTCCTGTCTCCTCTAGCCACCCTATGGCAGGCATTAAATACCTTTTAAAGAGGGGCTAAATTATTGATGGTGACTGAAGAGGAAGGATTGTATAGTTACAATCCTTTCAAAGTTACATACTTACCTTTGGAAGCCCAGGCGGGTGCTTGTGGTGGGGTGCCCCGCCCATGTGCGTATTTTTGTGTTTTATGTTGTATGTTGTGTGTTACTGTTGGTGTATATATATATTGGTGCACAGAGTATAAATTAGGTTATGTAGTGATTTAAAATGGATTGCACACATTAGTTCACGTGTTGGGATTCAAGTGAATGATTAATTAGTAATTGAATCCCGGCACAGCTGTATATACAGATGCACAAATCACTCACTCAGGGTTGGTGTGTTCGGAGTGGAGAATGGGAGAGAGAGAGAGAGGAGAGAAATAAATTCTAAAATAAACAACAATCGCTACTCATGCAGGAGGACCTGCACGATACCTGTTTGGGTTCGTCCGTTGTTTGTTTGTCTGTCTGTTTGTTTGGCCAACATGCCGTTTTGTTTTATGTTCAAGTGTTTTGAGTTTAAACCTTTTATTTTGCTCATTTATAATAAACCACCGCAACAGCGCAATTCACGACACATTCTGTGTCCATTCTCTTCCTGTTGTGACATCACCACCAGCCAGTCTGTACTTTTACATAATGATACAAATATGTATGCACGCTAAAAGGTGCTAGATCTATCTATCCAACTATAGGAATACATTTGTCTGTTCATTTGTAATAAGTGTTGTACCGGTTAAACTAATACTACAATATGTTTGATGTAGTAGTGCATCTTTGCAGCTTTACCAGGACTGCAAAAGAATTACCCATACTACTAATTGATTGCACTAAAAAGAGGTGTTAATCTGTAGGAATAAAACTGTAATGTTTTTGTAAGATAGTCATTCAGACACAGTGCCTGCGTTTACACTTCCCCATCCTCTGCACATAGACAGGGATAGAAAATTAGCACGCCTGTGCAAAGGGGTGACACAAAATTGGGCTATTGACACAAACTGTATGTCTTGTCAGTAATGGCAAGGCAAACCAAAAAAATGTACATTTAAAATAATTGATCTATTCCATTTAAACCTCTCAATGACAGTTGGGTTTCCATGACAACCTCTTTTCATTTCTAAGAACCAGATGCTACTGCATAGGTCTTTTTTATTATATTTGTTTACACAAAAAAATTGGAATATATGTCAGTCATTTTGTTGGTCGGTGTGATTTAGCTAATGCAGTTCAAAGCCTGCTTACCTTTGTGTTACATCCCATAAAGGTTTATTATCTGTTTATTCCAAGTTAACATTTAAATATAAGGTAATCGAGTGACCTAATCCCCTTGCAACTTCACAACTTCACAACTATATTGTGAACATAGTGTAATGTTGTTGAAACAGGCAAAACCAGAGCTGCAACAAACACATTCAGATTCAAATTTCAAACAGCCTTGAACAAGCACTTCATTCCAAAAATAATCATGAGCTTGCATTACAAATTTAAGACTGAAATGTAATAAACTAGAAAGCTTAAAAGAGTTTACCTTTATGATATAGCACTAGTGAAAAACTGGGACCGACCACTGGCCCGAATTCGAGAGAGGGTTGAACTAGATGAAACAGGTTGATGTTAAAACAGATTAAAATACCCCTGTGGTCTGGCCGGACACTTGCAGGCTTGCCTGTAAGCTGCCCAGGGCTGCGTTGTCCTCCGACGCTGTAGCTCTGGGTGGCTGCATGGTGAGTCTGCAGTGTGTAAAAGAAGCGGGCGGCTGACGGCACACGCTTCGGAGGACAGCGTGTGTTCGTCTTCGCCCCTCCCGAGTCAGTGCAGGGGTGGTAGTGATGGGCTGAGCCTAAAAATAATTGGACATTAAAACAAACAATAAAAAATAATTGGCGACCATTAAATAAAAAATAAAAAAAAGATTAAAATGGCGCACTGAAAAGCAATGAATCCTCTAAATTATACTAAACAATAAGTGGACAGTTGTTGGTAAACAGTTAAAACAATCATACAGGTTTAAGGAATGAAAGACAAACCTCTTCACTGTGTTTTCTGCAGTAGGCAGTCTTCCTGGTTTTGACCGCATTGCAAAGAGCTCAAGGCCACAACATGCAGATAATGACTTAAGACAATCACAGATTTGACTTATTTTATTTGCAATTGCAGTGGATATGGCGTACACTTAAATAGCTCAATAGTAGCCATAATATCTCATTAACGGCAATGGAGTAGACATGCCTGACTCAGTTCACATAGTATGAATATAACTTTGGGTCTGCAGGCTATCCTAAACTAAAATTGTGACTGGCTTCCTGGCATCCTGGCAAGAATATTTGAACAAATGCAAACTCAATAGCGTGTTCATGAAAGAAAATTAGCTGCAGGGCAATTGCAATAATAATAAAAACATGTACATAATAAAAACATAAAATAGTAATGGCAAAAAGATATTTAAAAAAAAATCTTTAAAAAATAAAATAGAATAAAGCCTTTATAAGATGATAAGGGCTATGCGTTTTTTTTTTTTTATGATTATGTTCAGAAATATTGTGGCATTTTCAGCAGCCCATTTTCTTTGAAAATGCCTCTTTTCAGAATCTTTATGTGCATCAATATTCAGCAGAATTGCTGTTTTCAAGAGATATGGGCCTGCATTATATTATGCATATTGGAAGGATGTACAGTGTGCCTTTTGGTCTATAGAATTTATAACAATATTTTTTAAATACTCAAAAATCCACTGAAAAGATTTACAGGACCATTTCAAAAGCTGATCGGTAAGTGACATTACAGTGTATTGTGTAATGTACTTCTGTGATTTAAAATATTCAGTCAATGCACAAATATGGAGTAATATATTATGTACAAAATACACTTAATAATCAAATAAATATAAATCATTTAAATATTGAAATTAGACAAATATTATATAAATCCACATTATTAGGACCTGTCTAACCAATTGGATTCCCCCTGAATTAGATATGCAAATTAGGTTTATCATGTGATGAGACATGTGAGTCCTGCATTATTATCTCCAGTGAAGAGGCTATAGTGGAGGTGGTCAATGCTGTAATCAGATCAAACAGAGGTCCAACCCAATATTAGGTACATGTCCTAATAAAGTGGCCGGACAGTATATATACACATTTATTTTAATATGCATTACACATGTTAATTGGTCTTGCATATGTACTTCTCCAGGTTAAGGATGATGATTTGGTAAATTAGTATTATTATGATGATGATGTGTCTACAGCTATCGCCAAAAGTTTTGCTTCACCCTATGAAATTAACTAATTTTGCTTCATAAAGTCGAATGAAACCTGCTGAATAATGTTATGTTAGCATATTGAATTACATATCGCTTTGCAGTTTTCCACATACTTAATGAAAAGCTGACAAAAATTGAAAAGTGAGACATTTTTAAATCTAACATGAAATACTGTACTATTAGGGGTTCTGCTAGACCTTTACAAAATCATTGTTTAGTTTCTTTGATTACATTATGTTAAATAAAAGATATAAATGATGTTCAGATGATTTACAATTTTTTTATTGTTCTGTCTCAATCCTAAAATTCTAGGTGATGCAAAACTTTTGGCCATAGCTGTAGAGCACTAAACAAATCTATCCATGGGAGCTGATATTCCATCAACATATTTGTAATAATTTTGAGAATTCGTGATCCAAAAAACTGATGTCTGTGCTGCCTCTCAAATCCAGTTTGACTGTTGACCTCTCATTGCAAGGAGCAAAATGAGCTGGAGGTGACAGGCACAGACCTCAAGGAGAGGTAGGGTTAAATGCCCTAGGCGTCAATATTAAGTTGCCATTGATTGAAGGATGACATGAAAGGGGGAGAACTGTAGTCCATTTTCTGCTTTACAAGCTCCACATTCCATAGTGTCTTATTTGCAGTTTCCTGAAACTCTACTGGTTGCCACTGTGGGTCAAGTTTCCTTTGGTTATGCTGGCAATACACTGCTTTATACAAGATGGGGCTGGCACTTCTATAAAGACACTCTAACCTATGAAACGTATGTCTATGGAAGACGACTAGAACTGAAGTACCACCTATTGAACTCTGTCAAAGCAAAAACATTAATGTGAAGCTACTTACCACATTTACTGTAGTTGTTAAGAACACACCTGAAAGATCTGGAATTTTAAGGTGACACCCTCAATGAAATTATTCAGTGGAGCAAAGGGGTATTAAATAACCATTTCTTTAGTATGTAAGTGAGAATCCTGCCTTTTTAACTGAAGAATTGCTTTAGCAGTTAATCCGACAGGTGTTTTTCGTGACATTGCTAAACAAAAATACTGAATATTTTATTTCAGTAGAACGAATAAAATATGTTGAAGTTAGGAAAGAAAACACAATCTTGATCAGAAAATATTAGGGACTGTAATTTTGTTCTTAACAAAAGAAATAAAATTGTCTGTCTACTATATTGTATTGATTTATAAAATTTAAAAAAAATGAATTGAAATAATAATAGAAACCAGTGATAATAGGATTCAAATAAATTAAAATAAATATTAATCCTGGCATTAAATATTTTTTTTTTTCCATGTGTTCTTATACCTACACAATTTACACTATACTGTCTTTAAATATAACAATGTTTAAATGTGTAGTTCTATAACATAGATCTATGTGATTTGTTTGGTCATAGAGAAAATAAATAGAAGCTAGACACATCATAATTAAAAATAAATGCAGAAACTCCATCTTTTTATGGAAAATACTTAAAACAACAAGAAACATTGCAAGATGAGAAAGCAATAGATGAAATCTTGCTTTGAAATCAGTCAGCACACAGTACTTGAAAAGAGTCAACGACACTTAGTTCTTTTATTCTTATATCACATTTTTATTCATGTCCTCTTCAAACAATATTTCCACTTTTTTTTCAGTATGCGATCTTACTTTAAAAAATAAATTCAGTATCTATTTTTTTTCTGCTATTTTTGTGGCTTTTATAGTTTTACAAACCTTGAACTTTCAATGACCAGTCAGTGGATCATTGACATTGCTACCAAATTCTCCTGGCCTTCATACCTCCACTAAATCACTGTGCATCAATAATTCCACTTAATTGTAATATTCTGCCAATCACCCATAGCCTACCACAGTGTGAAATCCCTTTGCTATGAACATTCTGCAACAGCAAAAGTCCAATAATATGGGTGAATTAGATTCTAAACAATTACATGGCCCTCTTACTTAAATTGCTGCTCTAATTAGGTTTAATAATGCAGAGTATACTTAAGATGGAGTGCTCTCTGCCTGGAAATGCATAGGCATCTTAATATCCACACAGTGGTAATCAATACATCTAGTAGCCTCCAATGCAATTGAAAGTGTTTCTCTGCATTGCAGGACCACTGCACACCCCTCAGAAGATTCTGCTAATAGAATATAGAAACACACCTTCTGTTTTGTAAAATGATTTTATCTTATCTTACATTACATCTGGTAATTATTACTGTTTCCACTCTTCTTTTAATATATGTATATTTTTTTAATAACACTTTATTATCCAAAGCAGCAGCAAGTCTTACTGCACATTGAGTGTAACCCCAAGCCAAAGGCAAGACCACTTAAAGAAAGACATGGTTAATTATATAAAAGGTAATGTCACTGCTATCAATGCTATTATGAAAGCTGCTTGAAATCTCCTAGAGGGTACCTTCCATATGCTAATGACTGCACAACCTAGAGCCTGATTGTCTGTAATGTTTATTAAGCAATAACTAAAGGGCGCGTCCAGTGTATGAGCAGATAACAGTTCAAGGATTTTATACCAGCTATGGAGACTGTTGTTTCCAAGTACAGTGGATGTGTCAATAGATTTATCTATAGTGCTTTCCTTTTATAATGCAATAGTTGGGAGTCCTTGGTAAGAAACTGTATTATTTGTGTTCTGCCTTATAACGAGAATACAAGTGCTAGTGGAATGGAATTACGGGGCAAATGAAAGCCACTTGTTCTGCAGTATAAACGGCCGCTATATATTGGGGGTGCACCATATTGGTGTTTTGGTCTTTTGTTTTTGAATTCCTGGATTTTCATTTTAAAAAAAAAAGTCATGTGGTGCTTCATGTCTGACATATGCTGCATCAGTCATTCGGCTCAGCGACAGGTTAATGTGTCAATGGACCCTTTGTGACGTTTGTTTATCTAAACTGTAACTGTATCGCAGCATAACAGGATTTGGGATCCCAATGAAAGTAAACAGCAGAGACATACAATAATGCATATATGACAATCACAAATAATTATTTTCACTAACCAGTGGCTGGGAGAGGAGTGAGCATTGAAGTGGCAGAAAACATTTTGAATACCAACTGAGTACAACTCAAGACGAGCCTGGCTCTTTTGCATGATGGTTAAGACACTCGCTTGCAGTTTGTGAGGTCGTTCAGCCTCTGCTCTGTTGCATATACATAATCTTGTACTTTTAAAATTATTTTCTAAGTGCAGTACATGGCTTTAATCATTGTCATAGAACATAAGTTTCATGTATCAAGATATTAAATCCCTCAGAGCAGTATCGATGGTACCTAGTCAGAGCAATAACTGGTTATCTCTTGTTACACATATAGATAGAGAGACAGACGAACGGATACATTAGTAGACACAGGCAAAAATCAGTCTAAACTCTATATCTGTGAATACGTATATGGCTGGTTTATATAACACTGCAATTTGCCTAGTTGAGTAATCCTGTTGAAGGGCTGTTGAGGAGACAGAATGGAATGACAGAGTACACTTGACTCCCCTAGCTACACTGCACAATCACATCAACCCGTCGCCGCCACCCACTCCCCACCCCCGTCCTCCAGCACCATGGCTGCCTAATGGAGATCGAGGCCTAAGGTTCACTGGCGATCCTGCTGACCTCCACACGTCAGCAGTTTCCATGGCAAACCCATTCTTAGTGGCCTCCACTCCATTCGATGGCAGACCCAACTCACTGCCATTACAGAGAGAGGGCTGCAGCCACCAGACACTAATGCTTCACAAGTGCCCATTGTGTCTCTTGCTGAGCGATGTTTTTAATTAAACCTGGAGCCAGATGAGAGCTCTCTTAGGCTGCTGGATGACCTCATTCCCTTCCCTCTTTTGTGTGTTCCTTTCACAGAAACAAGGGCTGTTGAGCAGTCAATGCAGGTACACAGGGAGACATGTACAGTACTATAGCTTCACACTATCTTTTCACCATACAAATTTATTTCATCCATCTTGGTTGCCCTTGGCTGAAGCAGGAATGCCTTGCGATAAAACTGTCTTCTTTTGTGACTGTACCAATGAGAGAAAATGTTTAATCTTAGACTAAAAATTTTTAAAAAATGTATTAATGTTAGCTGACAGTCTTCAATTGTGCATTGGTAGGCCTACAAAAAAAAGAACAAGCATATTTTAACTTCTGTTAGTTTTACAATGTATAAGAGAGACTAGTAAAACATGTTAAATCTTTCTAAACCTTGAACATTCAAAAATATATTTGTTTTGCTTGCAGAAGTCTACAGTCTGCTGCAGTTGGTGACCTACAATACCAAACAGCAAACTATCCAATGCAAAACAACAGATATTTTTTTATTGTAGTATTTTTCACAGTGGTACCATCTCTATGGCAACTCAGCACAGTAACAGTAACCTGCCCATTTTTTTAAAGCTACAAAATCTTTCTGACAGCTGGCATTCCCAAGGGATAAACTGGACTGACTGAAGGCATCCCATCTGACTCCTTCTCTTTTTTCTCTCCTTCAGAATCATCGGCAAATGTAGTCTTGAACCATCAAATGAAGTCAAAACCTCTCAACATTTTTAATTGTAACTTTCAGTAAATATACACAAATGAAAACACATTTAGCATCTCCCAAAAATGTGTATCTTGGATGTTTCAACTACAATATACAACCTATGTGTCTGGGCTGACCGCAAGGCTTTCATATGGTCTTTGGTCTTAGGAAACACACAGATACAACAATGAAGGTTATGGTACTACTTGCAGTTTTCCCTCTGAAGACAGGCCTTCTGATGGTGGGGTGCCTAGCCTGAACAAATGTTACCATGCTTGGTTAGTTGGCTGACATCTGTTAGATAGCCTGCAGATATTTTATTCTATGAGACATCTTTTCCCTAATTACTGGCGGACTCTTGGCATCTGCTGCTTGCTCCCTTGTTTCTGAATGCAGCCGACTGAGAGGAAAGGTAGCCAGCCTCCAGTGATGATAGCTGCGGTTCCTTAAAAGGTGCTGGCACCTGTGCTGCTCTCAGAAATCATCTTTTGGCAGACCTGACATGCCCAACAAAATTTATGAGAGAGTGCAAGCGTATTTTCTTCTCAATAATCATTTTCCTGTCACTGCTGGATCTAGTACTAGTTGTACTTTATTGGTCTGTGATTTCATAAACCCTATTGACTGAATACATAAAATACCTTCTTGAACTTCAGTTTGTTTCCACACATAGAGGCTTCCATTACAAAAAAGTAAATGCTGTCCTGGCTAAATTCCCACTGTACTGCCAAAGTCGCCCTTCTCCAAGCCCTGTACATTGAATTAAAAATGAAATATTGTATAAGTTGAACAACTACGCAACACACAATTATCCAGTTGTAGTAAGTTTTAAACATCCTTGTCTTATCTTTTAGTACATGAACTGCATAAATACTATATGAATAAATATCCTGCAGACTTTTACCATGTTGGCTGCTGTACAGTTTTTTCACAAGCTCTCAAATGGGTATTCTCTATGAGTGCAGCTGGTACACCACAGCGTAACCAATAACCTTCCCCTTGCAGCACTCCAAGTAGATGGAAGAAAAACATCAGTAAGATATAGCACTTAGAACATGTTTGAATAGTATGAATTAATAGAGTGTTGTAGAGTTACTTAAATAGAAGTAGAATGAGCAACCTGGTATTCTGGAACCAGTCATTAGCAGTAAAGGTAATAACACACAATGTCTTATAAAAAGCAGAATATACAGGCTAAATAAGTAATCAAATTTTTGTAATAAACGGCACCTGTAAGTGATATAATTTTACAAAATTTGGCATCTAATACAGGAAGACCTTCTTCACAGCCTGACTAGCACTGCACAGTGTTCATTACAATTACTAATCGTTGCTATCTTCTGCACTGTTAGCATTCCAGAAGAATGTTTTTTTTTAATTTAATTAAAATTGGTTTTATATTTGTATTCACTGAGTCTTGGGAATTAATCCAATGGCAAATGCATTCCATACAGAGTATCACCAAGAGCTCAGAATTACAGGGATATGTTTTTAGCTGATTGTCTGATCTGCAGTGTATCCAAATAAAAGCTCCACCACAAAACACAGTGTGCTTAATTTAGTGATCTCAGTCTTGAATACCCCAGGCAGTTCACAGCCTAATAACGGCAGGTCATTTTAAAAATGTTAGTGAGCAACTGAAAACTGTTTTAAGTATGTCTTTAGAATAGTTCTTATTGCTGATATGTTTGCAGAGCCACTAAGCTTGTTTCTGTGTCTTGCATTGAATCCATTCTCGTTTACACGCCTATTGTCAAAACGAACAATGAAATAAATCGATAGATCATCAAAACACACATGGTTACAAAATAGCAGAACCTAAACACTGATAAAAACCTTTTTTTGAACTCAACCATTTTAAAAAACCTTTCATTTCAAATGGTTAGCAATAAAAAGCTTGGCTTTCTTTACATAAATCAGTGCATTTCACTTATTGGAAACTGATCTTTGTAGAATTGTTTAAAGAATCAAATTTGCCAGTAAATGTGCTATGGAAATTGAATCCACTTTCACTGCAATGAAAACGCAAAGGTTATGTAATAAGGGACAGCGGTGGAACAGAGGTACTTAAAACAGCATGAAACACTGGCAGACTGGTACCATAGAGGAATCATTTTCTCATCACATCAGTACAAATCCAATCCAGGATGCAATTTAACTGATCCAAAGGGCTATATGTGGCTGAATAGTAAACGAGTAAAGAACAATAAATGTTCCTTTAAAAAGAAAAAAAAACCCACAAGAAATGTAAGAGAAGAGGCTGTTAGTCCACCAGGATTTCTCCATTACTGGCATATCTTTAACCACAGGGTATCATCTCATTGCTTTAATTTGGGTGAAAACCAAAAAATGCTTCCTACCAAGTTTTGAACTTGTTTTTCCTCAGCCCCTACAGCACTTTAAAGCTACAGGGTCCCGTAGTCATGTTCAGTTTTAGAGTAAAAAATGACTCTTGCATACCATTATGAGTTTCATTATTAGTTTGTTCACATATACAGAAGGTAGTTTCAGCTTAAGGCACACAGGATTCCCTTATACCTGGAAGCCTTCGTCCATTCTAGAAACTAATGGACGAAGGCTGAGGGAAGGAAAACAAAAATGTAATGTTAATACTGAGACCTATTAGGGACACTTTAGCCACAGGACAGATTAGTCATGATTGCATTTATGTTAAAAATGAGATGAAACCCAAGGGCAGCAGTGTGGAGTAGTGGTTAGGGCTCTAGACTCTTGACCGGAGGGTCGTGGGTTCAGTCCCAGGTGGGGGACACTGCAGCTGTACCCTTGAGCAAGGTACTTTACCAAGATTGCTCCACTAAAAACCCAACTGTATAAATGGGTAATTGTATGTAAAAAATAATGTAATTATATGTAAAAAATAATGTGATATCTTGTAACAATTGTAAGTCGCCCTGGATAAGGACGTCTGCTAAGAAATAAATAATAATAATAATAATAATAATAATAATGAATAACTAACATTTCTCCAAAGTGTTTTACTTGATTTAATTGTATAAAGCAATATTCCTGCTCACTAAACCTGGAATCTTGTTTCAGCTGTGCATGGACAGCATCAGAGATAGAAAGTAAAGAGACACTCCTGACAGTGATGTTAGAATTGATCTATTATACAGTTAGAGGTCCTATATCAAAACAAGTTAGATTCACAGTGACACAACACCTCAATAACAGGACTGTATTGTAGATATTCCTGGAGGTTCAGGAGGTTTTCCAATAAACCCTTTAAACCTAAAGAGGTTTAAAGGGATGCAAATAAAATGTGTTGCTACTGTAGAAAAATTGAATATCTGCACTGAGTACTTAGAGTAATGGCGAAGTGAGAGCTTATCATTTCTTCCTTCTAACGCCAAAGACCCAAAGTGGTTTTACGAGTGACACTTAATCAATAACTTGATGCTAGACAAATGATCACACTTACAGGCACATTAAGGGATAGGGACTGAGGGACTCAGGTTAGCAAACAATGGTATTAGCAGTATGGTAGCTTTCTTTGTGTCCCTATAAAAAGCAATGATTGTGTTATTTGTGTTTTTTTAACCCTGCCTGTCCTACGATCTAAGTAAGTTTGCCCGAATGTCAAACACCACCTGTCAAACCTGCTAAGCCTCCCCAAAATAAATTGTCCAAACCCTCACAAGAAATTGTTCTGATCAACAGAACAGCTGGGATATCAAAATCAACACTAGTACAGATACAAGACTTTGTTGCATTTCAATGTCATCGGAGGAGACAATGCTTGGATGGTTTAACGTCAATTCTTCCTGCCGGGCTGAGACCCCTATTCCACTGCAGGAGGCAGCCGATAAAAACTCAGTATCCTTTTCGCTCATTCCCTTGCCTGGAACATCCTCTTCACAATTTCTACATTTATTCTAATTGCTGTTGTCTATACAAACAGCTTGATCTGAATCTGATTTTACAGTAGCATACGGTCTGTTTTCACGCACCACCGTTTTGTGAGAATTTGATAACTGTGACACTACAGTCAGAACATACTTCCTTCGACTGTTTGAACAAATGCCACCTTTAAGAACACTGTTTGTCGTGCCAGATTATGAATGTTTCTTAAGTTTTTTCTTTAGATTTTTCCAGTCCTTCACTCCATTTTCAGTGAAAGCTTCCCGCCGATCTGAGGCCCATATAGATATTCGAAAGTTTACGGTATGAGTGCAGTTTTTTTTTTTTTGCAGATAAGGCAGCACACACAATTACTGCCCGGGACTTCGCCTTATCAGAGTGAGCCAATAACTCATTTGTTTAATATCCAGTTGCAGAGTGGATTGTAAACAGCAGAAGGAACGATTTATTTCTTTTTAGAATTTTGTGATTAGAAACTTATACATATTCCTGTTTGTTACCTTTCATTTTGTACCATTTATGCTGATATATCAAGAAAAAACACTGATCTATCTGCCTTGGGCTAGACACCATCCTTATCTTACATGGTAATGCAGTAGTGGCACTACAAACAAAATGTAATGGTTCTGTACGTAACCATACAGTGGTATTGTGCAGTGTTTCTGCAGTGGTACCATTTTCATATTTTGATGTTCCAATGGCATTGACCAATTAAAATTGGCAATCCATTGCAGTACCATGGTACCATATGTGTATTACTTAAGTTTTTACATCTTAGGTTGTTTATTTTTTTCAAATTCATTGTTTTGCGATTGATGGCAATGCTGTGATCAGTTGACGGTTTGTCTGTCGTTTCTTCATAACACTACAATGGTATTATAATGTTATCCAAATGTTATTTGACTATATGGTCCGGTATGTGGGTTTTAGCCTGCCCCTAATGAAAATATTCCCTGTAACAATAATCCAGGGAACGCTAATGCAAAGCTTTTCAGCCATTCACATATTCAAATACGTCACAGACTGTGGTGACAAGTGATTTTAGGTACAGCTGCTAATAACCACATCATTAACCAAGAGAGTCACTGACACGGGAAGTGAATTCAATGAGCCTGGTTTTGTAAGCTCCAGTGAAAAAAATATCAAAGCTAACCATACCCCTCAGAATGTGAATTAAAGCTGTGGTGTCCCCCAGTCATGTTCAGTTTTGCTTTAAAATATAATTCCTACTGTATTATTCCATAGTGTATGCTACTGTGCATTCCACTGTCAGAAACCAGACGGTCTGTTAACAAGTTGTTTATTTGCCCCAAAAGGTAGTTTTAGACGTTATGACACAAACATCCCCCTCAATTCCTTCCCGTGTTACAGGTAACAGGACCACACCTGAGCCTGATACATTCGTACTACTCTGCCTTTAGGAAACTATGTGGTATCAGGTGGGACCTATTACTAGTAACACAGGAAGTGAGTGAGAAAAGAAAACAAGTTATTCTTTTATTGTTGTCAGAGGATACACAGGCTTCTCCTGAATGAAACAAAGATGTTGACAGCAAAACATAACGGGAGTCTTGGGTATACACCTTGAAAAATATCAAAGATAATGGTTGTTACAGGTGTACTTGCTAACATTTTAAAAGTCATATTCTAGCTTTCATTAGCTTCTGTAACTTTTTTTTAATTTCCTTTTTGGCATTTATATTTTAAAAAAATGTCAAAATGTTTCCAGCAGTGTATAGGTTTTGTGTGTGTGTGTGCGTGTGTGTGTGTGTGTGAGCAACACAAAAGGTATAGGAGCCTCCAGGGTATTTTTAATGATCTAACTTGATTACATTTTGCTGCTTTCCTCAAGGGCAGTTTACTGTATTGACCCCTTATTATCACTAAACACGATAAAAATGCAGTGGAAAGTAGTTTGTGTTAAAGCAACAAGGTTCACATACTCACTGACTGCAGTTGCATTTATATCAGTAATAAAAAAACTCCAGAGTGGAGGGGGGAGAAGGAGATTAGTGAATGAAGGGTTGGAAATTCCCTTTTGAAAAGATAGCAGCTTAGGGCTGTGCCTGAACAGGAATTTAATTTGGTTTCAAAATAAATACTACAAATAATTTCTGTTCTTTCTATTAACACTACTTCATTGGTTTCACCAGTGTAGGACCCAAAGGGCCCGAGATTCTGAGAGAGAGATGATTATCTATTCAGGGATACAAAAAAATGAGAGCACACATTTACTGTTTTCTTTCTGGTTAGTTATCAGTCTGGTTTATAAAAATAAGCACCTTCTAAATTAAAGTGTACTTTAATAGTAAACATCACAGTGGGAAATAAGTTGACTGACATTTAAAAATGAAAAAAAGGGACTTTACATGTATAGGTTTTCCTTGAATCTTGTTAGCTCTTGAACCAAACTCACCATCTTGTGAACTAGTACATCTGGAAAAAAAAGGAATATTGGCAGAAGTGATCGCTTTTAGTGGTTCTATTGTTCTGAATATCAATCTCCCTTTCTCTCTCCTCCACTCCTTCCCCTATCCTCTCACTCTCCTCTCCTCTTCCTCCTCCATCTCTCTCTCTCTGACTTTTCTCTTTTGATTTCTGTCTCTATCTCCTCCACCCCCTACCCACTCACACATTAGTATCATCCTCCTTTCTATCCACTCTCTACCTCATCCATGCCCCCTCCTCTCTGCTCTCAATCTTCTCTCTCACTGTTCCTGATGATTATCTACAGCAGCTGAGCAGCATTACGTTCACAGTGTATAGTATATGGGTTTACACATCTGCCTGTGCGTATCTCCCCTGCTGCAAGGAGATACTGTATGTCAATGCAGCCAAGTGGCTAACTCTGCTATAAGCTTCAGTAGGCTTATATTGCTAACAGTGACAGTCTTACTAATGCTTGTTATTATTTGGCACTAAGGGCCCAATTAAATGAGCATTTTAGCAGTGCAGCTAAAATGGCAGCACATTTGGGGACATTATGAGCTAATGCCTGTTGAAGACAAGGTGCTGGCCAGTTATTATTATTATTATTATTATTATTATTATTATTATTATTATTATTATTATTATTTATGTCTTAGCAGATGCCCTTATCCCATGGTCCCCAAGCAAGAGACTTACAAAAAGATCTGTATGAGCTAGCAGCTATGGAGCGAATTTCTAGATATCTTATTATGTCTTCTCTCCGGTAGTATTTGTAACAGAAGCATCATCACAACTTTCTTAATTGTCATTAGCAACATCTTGCATGGTCCTATTATCATTGTGCTAAATAACTTTTTGTTCTTGGTTGATTTTTCAAATGTCATAGATTTAGCTTTGCTTCCATGGTCTCAGCGTCACTGAGAGTGAATTAGGCCAGTATGGGAATGAGGATGATCTGATCCACAGAAAGCATCTAAATGTATTTGAAAAATAATCAGCAAAGGATACAAATATCATCAGAAAAATTATATGGGCACCACTGTTTCTAATACTGTAAGACAAACAAATTTTAAATATTTTCCCTGTGATACAAAAATGATGACACATCACTAATCTATGTTGAAAGACTGGTAGCATGTGCAAATTGGACACTGAACCTTATATAGAAAGGCTAAAGAGTAATCCAGTTTATGACATAGGCAAAATTAAGCTTCTTTAGTTACTTAAGAATATATAGAGATGACTATATAATTCATAGCTTCCTACTGTGTGGTTGTTAACTCATTGAGAAACATATTGGCAAGCAGGTTATGTGAGGGAAAGAGGGAGTATGTCACAGAAGCCACCTTTGGAGAATGTCAACAAATCCAATGTAATTATTCGAGTGATATTTTTAGTTCAGTGCTAGTTTATCCTTTGGCTGTAGCCTTAGAAGGAACAAAATGTACAGTTCTTGATAAAAATAAGGATAATTGTTTGAAACTGAATTAATTAAAAGTAGCTGAAAGAAGCAGCAATGGGCGGGGTTTGCAGAGCGTGACTTCATTTATTAATACATCGGTGCCCTCTGTAATGTATTCCCCGCTTTGTTATCCATGGCAGTCCCATACATCAGCTCTGCATTTAAGTGTGAAACTACAGGATGCTGCCTCTGTGGTGCAGCACAGGCTGATGAGATGTTAAGAGCCCCCTTGGTTCTCTGTGCATGACTTCTGTCAGAGATGCATGGTCTTTCCAAGACACAGACAAATTCATGGGCTAGAAAATAGTAAAGTTTTTTTTTTCTACTTTTCCGGAAGCTCTGACAGTATAGTCTCTCAAACCTCCTTAAAGAGCTGAAAAAGCATGAAAACCCATTTCAAGTGCAGATTGGAAGCAGTGTCTTTGCCTTTGAAAAAACTAATAATTCCCTTCATAATACGACTTCATTAAAAAAGGGAAAGGATAAGGCATTGACAAACAGAAACTGGTTATTTTGTACAGTCAAAGGTCAGCCGCTTTTCCCTTTCTCTGCACCCAATGCCAGTCCGTCAGTAGCTGCAGAAGGGGTAAGTTATCTGAGTGAAGGCACAAGGGACAGCAGTCTCTAATTACACAGTGAACCCTGGCATGTGACACGCCATTCCTACCCTTTCATTATTTCTTAAATAACAGAGCAAGATCGTTTAAGGAAAAGAACCCCTAGTTTAATGCTAGAAGGTGACAGTTTAATCTGCATGTAAGGCTTAATTATCAACCTTAAAAAAGGATATTCAGGTCACTGGCAAGGCAGGAGCATTGCTGGGGGAAAAAATTAAAGGAATTTGCTGTGGTGTCTTCCTACAGCATCTATTACCACATGCAGCTATGTTAAATAAGATGTATAAATAATATACAGATAGTTAGAAAACCATTATTTCGCCAATATTGTATATAAAAATGTGCAGACACACTGCACATAGATGACTAAGCTTAAAATGGACTGTGACCTCTTGGAAATGTTAGTCTAAAGAATTGACTGCAGTACATTATCCATACATTTTAAAGCAACTGAAGCTAACAAAACAACTCCATACATTTTCCCAGCCATCCACATCTATTTATTTGTGCAGTTTTGAAAAAAAAAAAAGCTCTTAATTTATAAACATGCTATCTGTTACTGCTCTGTCCCTTATCAAATGATTTTCAGCATGAATTGCAATGCAATGGTTTCGTACAAAGGGGAAATCGTAGCACATGCGTAGTTATCTAGTTTCACAAGCATGAATCAATACACACTTGTAATCCACTGCAGAGGCATTGTGGTTCCCAAGTGAGCATTTAACATCTGGTCATTACATTTTCCTGCACATACTCCAGCATCTAATTTCATGCTCCATAATTAATTACACTGGAATTTATGTAACTGCGTAACTACGTGTGTAAACACAGTTACCAGGTCATGAATTTATTAGAGAAATGAATATCTATCTATCTGTCTGCCTATCTTTGTGAAAGTCTCTTCTTGTGTGGGTGCAGCCAATTCAGTCTATTATAGAGGTTACAGTGATGTGTGAAATATGTCATGCTAAGAACATAGTGGTTGCCGTGTTGTATGTACCCAGGGCACAGTTGCTGCCAGTTTTTCAATGGGTTGACCTACTCAGTCAGCCCACATTTGCATTTAGCAGCGTGTACAGGCTTTTAATTAGCGACAAACCTTAATTTGATTTGAATGCCTGTCAGTTTGCTTCAGTACTGTAAGGACCCTTGGCCTGGCATAGAGAGAGACAGCTAAAACAAAGCTTGTTTAGCTTGCTGTTAATGGACGTGCTGTGAATTCTGGGCTTTACTTTTAATTAAGGTGTAATTAACTGGTGGTTGTTAGCAAAGGGAAAGGTCACTTTTTTTCAGGGTGGTCATAGGTGCATGTTAAAGGTGCCTGGGTGACTGCAGGATTTATTTCCATTCATGAACCAACGAGCAGCTCCTCCAATTGACTGAAGTGCTTTCATCCAGTAACATGCTTTGACCCAGCAGACATAGCTGAGGTGAAATGACACAGGAAGTGCACGCGTAACTTTCCTGAGTAAGGCGTGCAAATGAAGTTGCTGATGGAAATACAAAACAGGTGAGATGCATGGAATTATTTTATTAACTTCAATCACTTTAAAATAAGCACTAAAACACCAAAATCTCCCTGATAATGAGCACTGGTCTAAAGTCATCTCCCCAGCATTGCCACCCTCCACCTACAGAAGCACTTTTTTATTGAATTACTCAATTCACATTTTTGTGGTTTTCAGTAGTACAGCTTTGGTATGCCTTGGTGCAGTCATTGCATGAAAGTAACATCCCTTTTGCACAGAATGTGTATTTTTGTCAAAATCATCTGTTTTTCTTTTATAAATGAGCATGTTTTTAATGCTTGACATGTAGTACCCTTGGGAGCTGTACAGGAATATAATGTATGTTTCCTTGTAGGGATTATTGCCCAAATATACCCAGTACAGATTTTTTTAAAGGGTTTGGACCAAGAATGAGAGAACCTTAATAGTGAGCACTGAATTGCAGTTTTAGTCTTTTTGAGGTTGTGACCAAAGCTAATGCAAAAAAAAAAAGTTCATGAGACTTGTGTTCTTAGCGTGTTATCACATTTTCTATTCAAGTGACAAAATGTTTACTGCAAAACTCCTCAGTAAAAGCACCACCTGCTCTACAACTTTTCTGCGCCTTACAAAGCAGGCAATGATAGCTGCATGGAAAAAATTAAATATCTTGTTTTTACTGTCACTGACGTTGGCACCCTCCTACTCTCTCCCCCTCTGAGCTCTTTTTGATCAATTACTGCAAAAACAGAGACTTAGCTGTTTACTGTATAAATCACCCTATTGCTGGATAATGGACTGTGCTGTGGGATTGGAAGTCAGATATTTATGGAAGTGGCAGCAGGAGAGAGTTACACACATCCCTAACAAAGCCGTTATCATCACAGACAGGATCTAAAAATGGCAATTCTCTATGGGTCATTGGCTTGAGGGAACCCCCGAGGTCAAAAGATGAGGCTGTTCTTCAAAAATATCAACAACAAAAGTCCGGCACACAACTTACCCATTTAAAATTAATAAGTCCTTAGATTAAAACTCACAACCCTATTGACCAATACAGTGTCACATGACCAAAGATATTTTGTGCTATTTCTCACAAAGCGCCCAGTAGTCACTCTAGCAGTCGATAGTCACAGAACTATAGCCCTTTGACATCACAGGTGTACTAAAACAGATACTGACTGTAGTTTCCACCCTGTATAGCCCAAGTGTTCTCCTTGAGTTGAAAAAGCTACCTTCAGAGAGAAATAAAGCATTATTGCCCACTGTCTGTGGCTTTTTCAACCCTCTGGGGATTAGTTTTCCACTATAAGAATCAACTGCAGTATACTGTACTATAGGAAACTTGAGTGTTTTTGGATGGTGAAGGAAAAAATAACCTTATGAAACTAATATGAATTGAACTGCAAATGTATTTTATTATATCTTAGATACAGTAAGCATGTAATGTATATTGTTAGCTCTGCTGAAACATTCCCAAGCCATCCTACAGGTGATTGTGGCAGGTGAATACATGCAAAATCTTTGAGTAGCTTCTCTTTAATGCAACTGGTAAGGTATCTGTAATACAATAACAAATGTGTTTTAAATGTGGAACAAGTTTTGATACTTGGAATACATTACTTTAAATATCCAAATGAATAAATAATTCAGTGATTTTAATAAAACAAATCATGCTATTTGTTCTTGCACTTTTATGTGTTAAATGTATTATTTTGCATTTTAAATGATGTGCTGCTCAGCATGACATTGAAGCCAGCAGTGCTATTTACATGGCTCCAGCCATGACAATAATATCTCAAAACATGTAAATCCATGACCAAACCCAGAGGAGTTCTGGTGGAAACCATGACAGCAAACTGGTGTTTTTAGCGTCAATTCAAGAGCAAGCTTCGAATATCATTTTATTTATTTGTTTCACCTTTCCTTTGCCTTTTTTATGTCTGCAATCATTGAGTGTGGTTCTGAGTTCCAATATTGAGTCATTATCATTTTTCTCTAAATCTACCTTTACATGGCTTTCAACATGCTTTGAACTTGTCTGGACAATTATTATTATTATTATTATTATTATTATTATTATTATTATTATTATTATTATTATTATTATTACTTAGCAGACAATTCTATCTACCTAGCAGATTTCAGACTTCCATTCCACTTAAACCATGGGACAATGTGACCTTTCAAATCTCCTGCCCTTACATAGTCTACATATAAGGAGAGGGCTGAGTTAGTGTGACCAGCCAAGTTGAAAGGTCACATTGTCTCTTGATTTGAATTGAATGAGGAAGTCTGTTCGATACTAGGCAGGTCGAATTTTCCAGACAGATAAAGACAGATATAGAAAAAATTGCTAATAACTCAATATTGGATAAACAGAACCCAGAACCACTCAGCATAATTGCAAGGGTAAAAAAAGGTGAAAAAATAAATAAATGACATTTGAAGGCACTTACTCTTTAATAAAAATGAATATGGAGTCGCCAGCACCTCCTGTTCCAGCCAAGTGGAAAGGATTGCAGATACACTGTTCCAGAAACCAGATACTGCATAAATCACCCGGAAAATATGTACATTTAGTGTACCTCGTTGGATATTAATTCAAGCAGGATCTGGGATAATGTCTATTAGACAACACCTAAACAGGGTTTCATAGGATCTATGAATGAGTTTGCTTTAGTTGATTCCAATGTAGATTGTGTTTACATTTTAGTACGGTACTGCAGTGCAGTTATTTGAGGCATTGTGTTGGAGGAGTAGTTGCACAGAAGGTGGCTCTGTAGGGGAGGCTCTTTCCTCTGGTTAAAAACTCAAGCAATTCCCCAGCACAGGTCACTGCAATCAGGTGCCATCTTCAGGGTGACTCAGGTTTATAGTGATTTAAAATGTCTCCCTTCTAAACTACAACAATTATCTTGTGGTTGTGGTTAAAATGTCCCCTCATTTATTGATCTGAAGATGTTCATTAGGAGATATCAACTCCCCCCCCCCCCCCACACACACACCTTTACACTGAGGACAAGACGCGATGGTGCATGGCAGTAGATCGATATCTCCTAATGAACATCTTCAGATCAATAAATGAATTAGTTCCATTTGCGAATTGACCAGAAAGGAGAAAAAATAAGGAAAATCAACACATTTTACACAAGGAGTAGATCACTTCAAGCCATATGTTAAATAATTACATGTGTAATAAACTTTCTCAGATAGTTCGGCTCCTCAAATGGAACCTGGCTCATTTAACCCAAAGAGAACAGCATGCTCATCTCTGAACCTGGATATCAGCATTACGTCCTCAGTCGCTACTGCCTGTGTTGTGTTAAGGATGCTGACTTACCCTCCCAGTAGTTCCACAGTGATGGTGAAACGAGTTCTGCAAATAACCAAAGAGTGATGACGCAGTAAGACTTTAATTTTACAGTACATAAAAAACTTAATAGGTCATAAGTTTACATTTACACATTTTTGTTTTTACGAAACGTATTTACAAACCTACATTTTCAGCAATGTAAGTCAAGCCAGCATGCAAGGTTCCATAACTGTTATTTTTTACAGGTAATTCTGAATAATCAGGATGTTTAAAACAGGTCTGATAAAACCATGCCTCATCTGACTGCCAAGTCTTTCATTTTATCATTCTAAAATTTCATGAGATACTTTGATCTTTTAACTCACTGCACTGGAGGTGAAGTGGTTTGTGTAGTTCTGCTGCAATTGTATCTGTATAAAGTCTAAATCCTTTTCAAAAGGTGAAGGAAGGTAAATACACTTTAATAATGATATCTTTAACAAACAACAAGCTAGACTTGCTTCTGTTCTGAACTGTGTTCTTTTCTTTGTTTTAATTTGTGTCTCAGGCGATTAAATGTGCAACCCCAGGGAAAGCGTTATTTTAAAGCCTCTCTCTTTCTCTCTTTGTCTCTCTCTCTCGCTCTCTCTCTCTTACTCTGAACTGGAATCAAAATCAACAGTCAGCATTTTTCGAGATTCAAACCGCCAAC